>NW_026057584.1:86572704-86721465 GCF_023721935.1 Panthera uncia
CTTTCTTTCTTTCTTTCTTTCTTTCTTTCTTTCTTTCTTTCTTTCTTAATTTCTGTGTTCTCTCTCATTGGCATTGATTAACATGACAACAGGTCTTACAGATTCAGCTTCTATAATACATTCCCTCTGCCAGTCCCTCAATACCTCTTATCTAGGAACATTACAGACTACATTATCTTCCCACAAAAGTTAATCCTATATCCCCATTAGGTTAATCATCTAAATGTATAACTTTAAGCATATTACTATGTTGCTCAGAAAGCTTTCAGAAATTTTCAGGTGCCAACAAATTTTTGAAACTTTTCGACTTAGCATTCTAGGCCATTCAAAACAGGAACCAATGTATTCTTCTTAGATCAGACCATTTTAGAATAAGCATGACCTTAATGATTTCTAGTTCAATTCCCTTTATGTGTAGCTGAGAAAACTAGGTCTCGAAGGGCTAAGTGACTCATCCATAATTCAATAGATAGTTAGCTGAGCAACGATCAAAACTTAGCTCTCCAGAATAAGTTCTTAGGGCTACTTCCACACTCATCAACCAAACTACTTGTTTTAGCCAAAGACTGCTTCCTAGTCTCTATCCCATTCATTACTACCAACATCTGAACCAAGGCTGTTGAGACTATCTCAAAGGTAATTCCCTCCTTGAAGGTTGGAGGGAAATGCTCATAGAGTAAGACCTCTCTGTATTTTTAAAATGCATTATAAATTGTAATTTGGCTACAGCATTCACCATGTTCTCTTTTACATTTCAGCAGCCTGCCCTATCTACTCTCTTCCAAGAGCATTGAAGTTCGAAGAAGACTACATTCTTGTTGCAGCTGGCACAGTGTCTTGAACATAACAATTGTCAATGAATCACCAACCCAGCCTCCTTTTTCCCTCTCAACTTTATCTTCCTGTAAGAATGTCTGTTATGATCTACTAATCAGGATTTTTTCCCCTGCCCCAGGATGCTTCTCTTCCAAATGATTCCCAGGCATTTGTTTCTTTCACATTTGCAAATGCTAGGATTATACTTTTGTTTTTGTTTTTCTTTAGCACATAACTTCCCTCCCTTTGGCCTTTACAAATGTAGATTAGGAACGTTAACTGCTTGTGTTTTCCGTACCATTAATGATTTGCAGACACTTATAAAACATCATCAGATGTCTGAAGAGCTATAGCCAATATAATTTGAGAATTTATATTCTCAAGAATTGCTCGTCCACACAGACCCAAAGCTCTGAAAGTCTACTAGGGTTGTGTTTGTGGAAAATCTATTCTATGCCTCTGGCATCTGCTATTACATCCTAAGAAATAAGCAGTTTAATAGTTACTTGGCTTCATATCTACTACTAAGTAATTTTAATTTAGTCAAACTGTTCATTCCAGTTATAGCTGCATGCTGTGTTGTGAAATTTAATCAAATATTAATTTGAATTCAGGTCATAACACTTCTAGTTATCTCCTCATAATTAAAAAAAATTTAATTAATTGAAAAAAGAAAGAGTGTACTTATGTCTAGAATTGCCTGTCTGCTACTTCTTTGTTTTGCTGAAAAATAAAATAATTAATGCTAAATGCAATAATGATCTGTCGTATTTTTAGATCTACAAATATGGTTGAGAGTATTTCATATTTTTATTTAAGATGACTGAAGTTGATACAAATTAATCTTCTTTTAAATTTAACCTATGCTATCTTCTTGCTCTATGTATATGCAAAACCATATTTGATTATTATATTTAAAATTGTCACAACTACCCATTACTTAACATTTAGAAATACTTAACTGTGGACTCATTTCATAAGCCAAGGTAAATATTACAAAATATTGAAATGATTGCTTATTTGCTTCATGGTTTCTGTATCACTTTGCATTTCCTGCCAATGTCAGAACTTTTTAAATATACTTATATTTGAGAAGCCAAATCTCACTTCCTATGAGCTCTCTTACAAATACCCTGAAGGCAGGGGCTAAGTTCTATGCACAATGAGCACAATACCTTGAACTGAACAGGTGCTAAAGAAATATTTTTTGAGTTGTTATTGAACCCCAAGCTCTACCTTTTTTTTAAATTTCAATTTCGTCTTCCTCTGAATTTTTTTTTTTTATCACCTTAGAAATACACTTTTTCAAGGCACCTGGGTGGCTCAGTCAGTTAAGTGTCTGACTTCAGCTCAGGTCATGATCTCACAGTTCCTGAGTTAGAGCCCCACGTCAGGCTCTGTGCTGACAGCTCAGAGCCTGGAGCATACTTCAGATTCTGTGACTCCCTCTCTCTCTGCCCCTCTACTCCTCACACTCTGTCTCTGTCTCTCTCTCAAAAAATAAATAAACATTTTAAAAATTAAAAAAATATACTTTTTCCCAAGCACATATGATATTGAATTGTTTAATAAGGAATAATAAGTATATAATTTTAGATCTTAGGAATATCATAATTGAGATGTACAGGCTAAATTATTCCAAATGTGTTGGATCACATTAGTATCTACACGACCTTAGTTCAATACACACCTATAATGTGCTTACATGGTAGCTGTAACTATAGGTCTAAGGGATCCACAGATGGGTAAGACATGGTCCTAATCATGAGGAGCTCATGATACACAAGACAGATTTTTTGAGTGCTATAGTAGTCCATGTGAAAGGTGAGAACTTAAACTGGGAAGATGCGCAATGTTTATATGTTTTAGATTAGGAACAACAACAAAAATAGACAGGTATGAAAGCATCCAAAAACAAACAACTCAAATTATTCTTTTTATATCCAGAGATTTCTATTTATCTATGTATAAAAACTTTCTCCATATAATCACTAATATTTTCAATAGGTAGTACACATCCAATAACCATATGCTGGTAAGTGAATGGAGTCTGAGTGATAAGTAAATGAGTTAAGTGTTACTATAGGGAATACATTTACACCTACCTCCATATGGAGACATTTCTTTTGATACTTCCCATTTATGTTAATAAGCACACTGAAGTACAGTCCATTTAATCCTGCTGTCTGCCAAACAGTCAGGATGTAATGCCCAGCAACTCCCTTTCTCTTTGTAATTATATTAAGAATTGATAATGTGGTTTCTTAATTCTATAATTCTTATTCCATAAAATGACCAAAGGTTCATGTTCTTCCATCTAATGTGACTAAACTAGAGAAATTGGAGTCTACTTTTGGTATGAGGCCATCATATTGTCCACTTAATGTAGGCATCCAAAAAAGCTCATTCTCCCAGTGTCTACATGGATTTTCCTGTTTTTCTCTCTTTTTTAAAATTTGTTAATGCTTATTTATTTTTGAGAGAGAGAGAGAGACTGAGCGCTAGCAGGGGAGGAGCAGAGAGAGAGAGACACAGAATCCAAAGCAGGTTCCAGGCCCTAAGCTTTCAGCACAGCCTGATACAGGGCTTGAACTCACAAGCTGTGAGATCATGACCTGAGCTGAAGTCCTATGCTCAAACACCTGAGCCACCCAGGCACCCCTGAAACTTCCTGTTTAACATCACTATCCATCTCCAGCCAACAGTAACTCCAGGTGCCAAATAAAACAATCACTGATTTGGCAGAGAATATGACATCAAATAACAAGTATAAGAAAGTTTCACTTATTAACTATATGTATGTGGGCTTTAATAACTTTAAAAATCATTATTAGTTTCTTAGTGTTCATTGTGTCATTGAAGTGAAATATATCAAGGTTTAATATTTACCTAGTGAGTCAACAATACTTCTTGCAACGACAGTGGTAAGAGACACAAGTCATGTTTCCTTTCCTGAAGTTAGTTAACATGTAGTCAAGAAGCAGTTTAAGATATATATCCAAAATTTAATTACTGATTATGCATTTTTAAATTTTATTATTAAATAATACATTTGATATTAATTCAAAATTATCTATCTATATCTATATCTATATCTATATCTATATCTATATCTATATCTATATCTATATAAATGTCTACACACACATGTCTATCTATCTATATAAATGTCTATACACACAGATATATACTTAGTTCCAGCTCTCTGGAAACTGACCTTGACTAGAGAGAGCTGACTTAACAAAGGCACTCTTCCTTCTCAGGAGCAGTAAATCTAATGACAGGTTGATACAGAACTCGATGCCTTCTATGCATCATGGTAAAACTCTGAAGGACTATTCAGAGTTCAAGGCTTCCTGTGGCTTTGGCTAAGACCTATGTTGAGACTGCATTGTCACCAACTCCTTTCTCTATCTAATATTTTTTCCTTCCTTTCCCTCATACAAGTGTTGATCCTAATAACTTATAGTGGATAAGCTATCTTGATGAAGATGCTGATTATTCACTTCCAGTCCACGAAAAAGCATAAAGTGGGAGATGAGTTCAGTCTAGTATGATGAAAAAAACCATAGAAGAGTGGGAACCTTTGTTTTTCATCTATTATTTAAAAAAAATTAATGCTTTTATTTTATTTTTGAGAGAGAGATAGAGTGTGAGCAGAGGAGGGACAGAGAGAGAGAGAGAGAGAGAGAGAGAGAGAGAGAGAGAGACTGAATCTGAAGCAGGCTTCAGGCTCCAAGCTGTCAGCACAGGCACAGAGCATGATGCAGGGCTTGAAACCACAGACCGTGAGATCACGACCTGAGCCAAAGTCAGACACCTAACTGACTGAGCCACCCAGGCGCCCCTCAGCTATTATTTGAAAGAACTGAAATTGATTTCAGGGTTAACCATATATATTTTGAATATTATGATATGAGGACATAGAATAGATACTCTTAATTCAAATGATTGAGGAAAACCTAAACAAGCCCTATTATATTAATTATATTAATATTAATATTAACATTTATTGGAGATGAACCATTTATTTTAATTTTATTTTATTAAAAAAATTTTTTTTAAGTTTATTTTTGAGAGAGAAAGAGACAAAGCGCTAGCAGGGAGCGGCAAAAAGAGAGAGGGAGAGAGGGACACAGAATCCGAAGCAGGCTCCAGGCTCCGAGCTGTCAGCACAGAGCCTGGTGCAGGGCTCCAACCCACAAGCTGTGAGATTATGTCCTGAGTCGAAGTCAGATGGTTAACCGACTGAGCCACCCAACTGCCATGGAGATGACCTATTTAATTAAATACTATGGCATTTGCAGTATGGCACAGATAACAGAGTGCCCCAAATATTCTGTATGCTTCCATATATATTCTACCCTCCATTATAGTTAAACTGGGACAATGGATTAGTTCTATAATGGCCTGTGGGGAGAAGTGAAGTGTATCACTTCTGGTTTTAAGTACTGAAGAATGAACCTTCCACATTCTTTGTTCCCTTGACCCAGCAAATCTTTGATGCCCCATAATGACAGCAACAAAATACGGAAGGCATCCGAATTCTTGAGTAACTACATGGATATTTAACTGAGATTGTTACCTAACTCACAAAAGATTATGAGAGAGAACCACATCTTTGCTATGTTAAGCCACTGAGCTTTAAGGTCCCTTTGTTTCTGCAACACACCCTAATATCCTGTCTATTTATCCTGAGTATCTTTTGGCAGCCATTTTCTCAATAATAACTAGTAGGAAATAGAGTTTGCTCTTGCTTCGTTGGAAGCAAGAGTTTTTTGGAGTTTTGTTTTGTTTTTTATGTTTTTGAATAGGTAACATATTCATATGGTTCACAAACTAAAAATAAATTTTCCTTAAAAGTCTGGTAATTTGGGTTATATTAAACATGAATGTGTTTTCTCTGTGCCTGGTGGGGTTTTTTATAAGGTTACCCTATTGGGTCTCATATAGGAAAAACCTCTCATGTAAAAATCTTAGGTTGCCCAAATATCACAGAAAAAACTGTTGTAGTCTCCTGTACTACAGGAAAAAAAAATGGGAGATAAGTTAGGGAAGAAGTGGATAAATATTTATTTAACTGTTTTTTGTTTTTACCAATGAATGTTAAGGACTGAATTGCCTCCCAACATTCTTATGTCAAAGTCCTAACCCTCAATGTGATTAGGATTAGGGATAGGAAGTATAAAGAGATAATAAATGTTGAGTCATAAGGCTAAGGCTTCAATCTGATAAGACTGATATCCTTATAGGAAGAAAGACATCAGACATCTCTTTCCTTCTGACTGTGTGAAGAGGAATTTTGATAGCCATTTAGGTCATATGTAGTACAAAGATCTGCTTTAGGTCATATGTAGTACTTATACATATTTTGTTTTCTATATGTTGGCTTGAGGGTGATAAAATATGGTAACAACTCACCTATAGTTCTTTTTTCACAGATTACTTTAATCCCTTTGAGGCAATTTGAAAACCATTGTTTGAAATTCATACTAACTTAGAATCTTTGTATTCCCAGTACCTGAAGAAGGGCTCTGATTGTGCAGCAGATTTCTGATGTACTTTGAGAATACAAGCAACACTCTGAGACATTTTGAGGTCCCAACACAATCAGTATATTTTTTTCCTGAAATGATCCATGTTGAAAATACAATTTTGAGCCTTATCTGAGGCACCTACACATTTTTCATAGACAAGAAAATTCCTGTGAACAGTTTTGTTTTTATCAAAAAACTCTTAGATGTGATACCTGTAGTACGATCATGATAACATGATTACTATTCGATACATCAATAAATATTTGAACAACTTTAATGTGTCTGAGGAATAAGGTAGTAAGAGAAATAGGCAAAAATTCTGATTCTTGGTCCTCACATTTTATTTATTTATTTATTTATTTATTTATTTATTTATTTATTTAACGTTTATTCATTTTTGAGACAGAGAGAGACAGAGCATGAATGGGGGAAGGTCAGAGAGAGAGAGAGACACAGAATCTGAAACAGGCTCCAGGCTCTGAGCTGTCAGCACAGAGCCTGACGCGGGACTCAAACTCACGGACCGCGAGATCATGACCTGAGCTGAAGTCAGACGCCCAACAGACTGAGCCGCCCAGGCACCCCTTGGGCCTCACATTTTAGTTGAGAGAGATTAGCAGAAAAAGAAAACCCACAAAACATGTACATATCAAGCGGTGGTCACTTGGTGGTCAGTTCTATGAATAAGATGGCCTATCATCCCCTCCATAAAAACATAATGTTACCTGCCATTATTTAAGACAAAATATCAAAAAAAATAGATTCTTAATATTTTACAGGATAAATACAATGGCCAATTGCATTTTCTCTCTTGCCTTCTAGCCCCTCAATCCCACGTGCACCTATGCATGTCTGTGCATACACACACACACACACACACACACACACACTTTCTTTTTCTTTCTGCTCTCTTCCCCACATGAGGAACCTTGGCTACCTCATAAACCACAAGGCTTGCAAAAATAATACCATGAAAATACTATTCTGATGGCTTCTGTAACCCCAAGCAAAAAGCATGATCCCCAAACATGAGTTTCCCCTAAAGTCAAAAATTGCTGCCTACATTGAAACCATGAGGGCAACTACTCAACTGTCCATTATCCTATCTAAACACTGACTCTGTCTCAATTAGGAAGCTACTTCATCTTCAGATGCTCCGTTTCACATCAGCTGAATAAATCCTTTAACCTCTACTTGAGCCACTTAAATTTCTTTTGAAAATTTAAGATCAGAGAGTTCAGGACACAGGCACTAAAATTTTCATTTGAGTTTGGGGGAAAATGATAGGTAAGGCATAAGACTTCAGCACTAAATTATGTTATGCAAAAATTTAACTTAATATGCATTTGTATTCTTAGAAAAATTTTCTAAATTGGCTTAGGATCAAAACAAATTATAATGTAAAGGCATGGCTCTAACATGTTTGTAGAAGTATTTGTGGAATTCTGATCGCTGGTTAGAGAAGGAATCCTCTATTGTTTTATGCACAGGCTTTTTTGTAGGTACTATGGTAACTGATTCCTCAAAGATATGATACATCTTATTGATAAATATAGTTTTGAAGCTCCAGGAAAGTGTATCACTGTTATGAAATAAAGGTAGATCTCTACAGTAGAAAGATAATATAACCATTGAGATGATAAACCAGGAAGAACTTTTCACTACTTTTAAGTCCAATACTATTGGAAGAGCCTTTCCCAGTAGGCAATGTAGTGGACCAACTGTGATTTCTATTTGTGGACCAAATATATGACACATAATGAACATTTCAGGAAGATATAGAGATTGTAAATATCTTCATTTCACTTATGATTATCTTCGAAACAATGTTGGAATGTCTAATGTAACATTTCTGTGTATGGCTGTGCATACTCATCCATTTGTCCTATGTACTAAACTGACTCTTTAAGTTCATCTCTGCCTTAATATATCCAGTCCTGAATTTGTGAACAGGTCATCAGGACAGAACAAACAGTGACATCTCTATGTACTTTTAAGAAAAGAGCCAGCAACATGCCATTTACTACAAATGTACTTTTTGTAGTTTCTTTTCTGTAGAGAAAGATACATGAAAACGAGAAAGGGAGGGAGGGAAAAGAAAAGAAGGAAGGAATGAAAGGGACAAAAAGAAGAAAGAAAGGAACAGGAAACTTCTGAAGAGAGTGAGCATCTGAACAAATAAAGATCTCTTGTTCCAATTATATATTTCAGGTGGGCTGAATCTTTCATGACTTTTAAATCCTAATGGTAATGGGACCACTCTGTAAGAACTACAAATTGTAGACTACTAGAGTTTTATAGCCCTGTGATGTATTTTATTTGGCCATTTTGTGATGTCTGCACAGAGTTTTCAAATGAATGAGATTAGGTATGTACTCAGCTTACCATGACACAAGCAACTTAGGAAATGCATACACATACAGCACATTTAAGATTCAGCACTTAAACAGAGTCCATAACCAGTGGCTACCAGACATACATTGATTTTAACATTAGGGGAATCTGAAAATCCTAGAATCCTAAAAGCCAGATGTCTTTTTAAAGAATTAGACAAAACATAAGAAAAAATCTGTCCTGGGACTAAATTGGTCCAAATTGAAGATATTAACCCAGAAATAGTCTGTGATTAGAGTGAAGCCATGTTAATTTAGGAGAATAGGGTTAAAAAGAGAGAGAGAGAGACCATTTGTAAATGTTTTTTTGAAAACTATTATAAAATCTTTTATTACAAGAGTGAAGTGATTTCAAAAATTCCAAATCGCCTTAAGATTAATTTAAAAAAAACAGGAGCGACTCATGCAAAATGAATGAGATGAGACTGTTCTAGTTTGACTCAGAGTTACACTCTCCGTGTGAAGTACTGCAAAAGGCAGCTAAATATATTCAGGTTAGAGAAAAAAAATCAGTATCTAGTATTATTTCTTTGGGGGGAGTAGGTGATAGAGATAGAATGGCCATCTGGGAGCCAAATCTCTGTAAAGGGACATTTATCAGTGGAACAGAAGGACTTTAGCTCTGCAATCTGCTTGCTATGTTTGTAGAAAAAGCACCATTTAAAAGCTAAGACAGCTTTTCTATTTCATGGGTCTTTTTTACATAAGAAAAATAACACCGATTAATATGTTACTCTAAAAAAATTGTTGCTTCCTATATGTCTTATGTGCATCTACACTATGAACTTGCTAGGTTAGACATCAATAGATTAACCTCGGAAGAGAGAAGATGTCAAGGGAGTAAAATATTTTACCATGGTACTATTTCTCTTCTTGTCCATATTGCACACACTAAATTACACCCACCTCCTTTTCTCACAACGCCCCACAACGGCTACTTTCCTCTTCTTCCCTTCCCCCTACCATATGGTCCTAGCATTGCTTGCAAATGTTTTCAATATGTTCCTGCTCATCTTCTGAAGTAAAGGATGGTTCGTCTTGGTTCAGCTTTACTCAGTACATTTTGGGAACACAGGTTAACCTTAACAACTAATTTTCACATAAGGAAATCAGGCGTAGGAAAATGAAATCAGTAAGCATTAATTAGAAAAGCTTCAACAAGCTAAACTTTTAGGTTTTAATCCAAGGGAAAGTTAGATTCACAAGTATATTTTTTTACTATAGATCTATACTAATCAAGGCAGTGTTGTATTGGTGAAAATACAGACATAGATCAACAGAATAGAGACCAGAAACACAACCACATAAATATCATCAACCGATTTTTTTAATTTCTTTTTTTAAGTTTGTTTATTTACTTTGAGAGACGGGGGGAGGGAGAGTGAGAGAGAGAGAGAGAGAAAGAGAGAGAACAAGGGAGGGGCAGAGAAAGAGAGGGAGAGAAAGGGAGAGAGAGAATCCCAAGCAGGCTCCTTGCTGTAAGCTCAAAGCCCAAGGCAGGCTTCAACTGACCAACTGGAGATCACAACCTGAGCCGAAATCAAGAGTCAGACACTCACTCAACTGAGCCACCCAGGCGCTCCAATTATTTTTTTTTTTTACAAAGGTCAAAGGCAATTCAATGGTGAAAGGAATATTTTTTTCAACCAATGTTACATAACAATGGGATGATCATGTGCAAAATAAAAATCAAACAAATCGGGGTGTGTTAGATCACCTTCATTACTTCTTTGCCATATAAGGTTTTGCATAGGAGGTTCCTAATAACATGAAACAATTGCTACAGACCTGTAAATCTTTGATTATATATTTCTAGATCTATTCTACATTGATCTGTAAATTTCTTTTCTATCTTATGTAGTTTTAGAGTTTTTTAACCATGGTTCTCAGCTCGGCCTAAGACCAGGGCTTAAAGTCAATCATAATGGACCTCTCTGTTCTGAATTGGCATTAACTTTAAGAGATGATTTATTTTTGTGAGTTTTGGGCCAGCCAAACCGAAAGGAAGTGGATCAGAAAGAGGAGTGTTGGCAGAATGCATAGAGAGGCATATAATGAGGGAAGAGCAAGAGTAGTGCAAAAGTTTTTAGTTTCAGGTAACAATGTGGAAGAATCTAAGACAGAGAGCAAGTTTTAAATTTTTGCAGATTTAACTCATTTTGTTCAGGGAAATTTTAAGGACGCAATGTTGTTATCTTAAATTATTTTAGAAGCTTCCTCCTACAAACTTTTAAAATTGGAGATCACTAAATGTTTGGAATTTTACTCCCTTTTTGTTTTAAAACACCTCTCAAATGAACAATTTTTGTTGAAAGTTTCCCAAAGTGGCTACATATAATTTTAAATTATCTTTGGTAAAATTCTGACACTTAGAAAAACAGAAATTGGAGTTAAAATGTTAATGATTTTTTTTTTTTTAAAGCTAGACTATGACCTAAAGGAGACACAGACTTTAAGAGGAAAAATTCAGGAAAGGATGGCAATAGTTGATTAAATAATATTGTTGCTGTACCTCATGGCTCAGGATCTCCCTCTAATGGTGGGCTGTCTGCAACTGCAGACCCAACAAATCCAGTGGATGGAAGTTTTGGAAATCGGCTCTATCCCTGAATTAACACTCTTACAGACCATCTAAAACAAGAAAAATTATCATACATTTTATGTTTTTTAATTTTTTAAATGTTTTTATTTATTTTTGAGACAGAGAGAGAGACAGAGCATGAGCAGGGGAGGGGCAGAGAGACAGGGAGACACAGAATCCGAAGCAGGGTCCAGGCTCTGAGCTGTCATCACAGAGCCCCACGTGGGGCTCGAACTCTCACGGACTGTGAGATCATGACCTGAGCTGAAATGGGAAGCCCAACCGACTGAGCCCCCCGGGCGCCCCTATCATACATTTTAAATGGAAGTTCTAAGCCAAAGTTTGTCCTACAAGGATTGCCTACTGTGGCAGGGGAAAACATTACATTGAAAGAGCATTTGTAGTGTCTTAGAATTGGGTAGTCAGTGGATAATATTTATAGGGTTTGGGGGTCTGTCGTTTAAGATGGATCCTAGGCATGGAGTTAACTCAGTTGAGGAAAATCTGTGATATAACTGCTTAGTATTTGAGTACATAGCATCAAGACTCTTGAAGTGAGCCCTAATAAATAAATTGGTTTGTGAAAATGAGTTGTTTGACCAGGTGAGCAAAATATTGTCCTGACAGGAGAGATTTTTGCCCAGAAGCAAACAATTTGCTCAGATAATGTGGTTTACAGTAATTTCCTGAAGTAAACAGTTAAGTCGTCAACAAAGATAGCCTCAATTTTCAGTCCTAACACTGAAACTCAGTGAAAAGGGGGATCTCAATTCTCATATTTAAGGGGAATAAACCCCAAACAAAGTAAAACCACTTACTTTGAAGCCCCAGTTCACATTCCAGTTTTTCTGTTTTCTGTGTCTAACCATCAACAGATTCATTAATATTCTGAGCCCATACATATTATGTATATTATATTTTGCATGTTCTTTTTTATCTACATAAATAATGCATGTAAAACATCTAAACCAGTACTAGTCATATAGAGGTTGCACACTAAATGTAAGTTTCTTCCACCTTGAGAGAATCAAAGCAATAAAGTTAATATTGAAAATAATATTTTAAGTCCCTTGAATGTAGAGGATAACATGATACATTTTCTTTTACATTTGCAAGGTAAACTTTATGTATACATTTGTGGTATTGCATTAAATTGTGTTGATTGCTGCCATGTGAGAAAATTTATTAGTTATAAAAACTTGGGACATTTGAGGAAGACATTAATGACAGTTTTATTGAGTTAAATCTTATTTCTAGTTACATATCATAAAACTTACATGTTATAAATTTATAGGTGGATGAGCTTCAGAAAATGTATACCGTTGTTCAGTCAATACCATAAGTGAATTTTGGAATACTTTAATGATCCCAAAATATCCTTCTTGTCATTTTGCCACCCTTGGAAAAAGGCAATCATTCACATGTTTTCTATATCTATGAATTTTGCTCTTTTTAGAAATTTCCTACAAATGAAATCAAACAGTTTGTAGTAGTTTATGTCTACATTGTTCTACTTAACATGATATTTTTTGTTAGTAATCCATGCTGTTGCATAAGTCAGAAATTTGCTTCTTTTTACTGCTTGGTAGTATTTCCTTGTATGAATATAAGATATTACATTTATCTATCACATGATGATTGACATTTTGGTTGTTTTTAAATTTTGGCTATGAGGAATAATGCTGCTGTAAACATTCACATAAAAGTCTCTCTGTGGATGTGTGTTTCCTATTTCTTGTGTATATACCTAGAAATTAAATTGCTGCATCATATGATAAAGATTAAGTTCATTATTTAAAGAAGTACGAATCTTTTTTTTTTTTTTTGAAAGTGGTTGTATAATTTTATATTCCCACCAGCATTGCAGGGCGACTTCAGTTCCTCCATCTTCTTAACAATACCTGCTATTGTCATTATTTCAAATTTTAGAAAATGAGTAGTGCAGTTTAGTGCAGTTTTATTTTGCATTTTCCAAATGACCAATACTGCTGAACATCTTTTCATCAACTTATGGCCCACCTTCATAATCTATTTTGTGAAATGTCTGTTTGACTACTTTGCCTCTCTTTTCATTGGATTATCTTCTCCTTATTCAGTTGAGTGCTTAATATATTGTGGATAAAAATTTTTGTTAAACTTTGTTACACAATTAATTTTACTCAGTCTGCGATTTGTCTATGTGTATTCTAAAATGTTGCTTTCAAAGAACAAAAGTTGTAAATTTGAGATTGTCCAGTTTATTTTTCATATGGTTTAAGTTTTTTGTGTTCTAAGAAATTTTTGGTTACATATATTTTCTAAAGTTTCCTCTACAAATTTTATAGTTAAACTTTCACTTAAGGTAAGTTTTATGTATAGTAACAGGAAATGGTGAAGATTCATTATTTTCCATACTGATGGTCAGTTATTTTAGCACCATTTACAGGCATACTTTGTTTTATTGCACTTCATTTTATTGTGTTTCACAGGTCCTGCGTTTTTACAAATTGAAAGTTTGTGGAAACCTTACATTGACCAAGTCTATTGGGTCCATTTTTACAACCGCATTTGCTCACTTCATTATCTCTGTGTCACATCTTGGTAATTTTTGTGATATTTTAAACTCTTTCATTATCAGTATATTTGTTATGCTTACATGATCAGTGATCTTTGATGCTACTATTGTAATTGTTTAGGGGTGCCAACAAACGCATCCATATAAGGTGGCAAAATTAATGGGTATATGTTATGTGTGTTCTGACTGCCCCACCAACTGGCTATTCCCCTGTTTCCCTCCCTCTCTATTCCCAAAACACAACAATATTGAAATTAGGCCAATTAATGCTCTATGAAGTCCTCTAAGTGTTCAAGTGAAAATAACAGTTGCATGTCTCTCATTTTAAATCAACATCTAAAAATGATTAAGCTTAGTGAGGAAGGCATGCTGAAAGCTGAGACAGGCCAAAAGCTAGGCCTCTTATGCCAAACAGTTAGTCAAGTTGTGGATGCAAGGGAAAATTCTTGAAGGAAGTTAAAACTGCTGGCCAATCCAGTGAACATTCAACTGATAAGAAAGCAAAACAGCCTTATTGCTTATATGGAGAAAGTTTTAGTGGTCTGGATAGAAGATCAAACCAGCCACAATATTCCCTTAAGCCAAAGCCTAATCCAGAGCAAGGCCCTAGCTTTCTTCAATTCTATGAAGGCCGAGAGAGGTGAGGAAGCTGCAGAAGAAAAATTCTGCAGAGGTTAGTTCATGAGGCTTAAGGAAAGAAGCCATCTCCATAACATAAAGGTGTAAAATGAAGCAGCGGGTGTTGATGTAGAAACTGCAGCAAGTTGTCTAAAGATGTAGCTAAGACAATGAATAAAGGTGGCAACCATAAACAAAAAAAATTTCAGTGTAGATAAAATAGCCTTCTATTAGAAAAGGATGCCATCTAGGACTTTCATAGCTAAAGAGGAAAAGTCAATGCCTGGCTTCAAAGCTTCAAAGAACAGGCTGACTCTCTTGTTGAGGCTGATGCAGTCAGTGACTTAATGACTAAGTTGAAGCCATTACTCATTCACCATTCTGCAATCCTAGGGCCTTTATGAATTATATTAAATCTACTCTATAGAGAGCCTGTGCTCTATAAATGGAACCATAAAGCCTGGATGACAGCACACCTATTTGTAACATGGTTTAAAGAACATAATAAGCTCACAGGTATGCACTAATGTTCAGAAAAAAGATTCCTTTCGAAATATTACTGCTCAATGCTAATGCACCTGATCACCAGGAGCTCTTATGGAGGTGTACAACAAGATTAATGTCATTTTCATGCCTGCTAACATACAATCCATTCTGCAGCCCATGGATCAAGGAGTAATTTCAACTTTCAAGTCTTGTTATTAAAGGAATACATTTCATATGGCTATACCTGCTACAGATAGTGATTCCTCTGATTTTTTACAATTTTTTTATTAAAACAAATTTTTTTTACATTTATTTATTTTTGAAAGACAGAGAGAGACAGCACAAGAAGGGGAGGGGCAGAGAGAGAGGGAGACACAGAATCATAAGCAGGTTCCAGGCTCTGAGCTGTCAGCACAGAGCCCAATGCGGGGCCTGAACCCACAAACTGTGAGATCATGACCTGAACTGAAGTTGGACACTCAACTGACTGAGCCACTCAAGTGCCCTGTGATTCCTCTGATTTGAAACTGGGAAAAATAAATTGAAAATCTTCCAGAAAGAATTCAACATTCTAGATGCCATTAAGAACATTTGTGATTCACAGAAAGAGGTCAAAATAACAAAATGTAACAGGAGTTTGGAATAAGTTGATTCCAACACTCATAGATGATTCAAAGGGTTCAAGACTTTAGTGGAGGAAATAACTGTTGATGCAGCAGAAAAAGCAAGAGAAGTTGAACTAGAAGTGAAGGCTGCAGATGTGACTGAATTTTTGAAATCTCATGATAAAACTTGAACAGATAAGGAGTTGATTCTTCTAGACGAGCAAATAAAGTGGTTTCTTGAGATGAAATCTATTCCTGGTAAAGATGTTATGAAAATTGTTGAAATGACAAGGGATTTAGAATATTACAAAAAAACTTAGTTGATAAAGCAGCAGTGGCACAGTGTGTGAACTCTAATGTTGAAAAAAAGCTCTACTTTGGGTAAAATGCTATTAAACAGCATCACATACTAGAGAGAAATGATTTATGAAAGGAAGATTCAATCAACGTGTCCTACATCATTGTTATCTTGTTTTTAGAAATTACCACAACCATCCCAAATTTCAGTCTAATCAGTCAGCGGTCATGAGCATTGGGGCAAGACTCTCCATCAGCAAAAAGATTATAACTCACTGAAAGCTCAGATGATTAGTTTTTTTTTAGCAATAAAGTATTTTTTAATTAAGGTATTTACCTTGTTTTTTTTACACATAATGCTATTGCACACCTAATAGGTTATAGTATAAATTAAACATAACTTTTATATGCATCAGGGAACCAAAATATTCATTTGACTCAGTTTATTGTGATATTTGCTTGATTGCACATCTTCATTGCAAAGGTAGTTTTTCCCTTTGTATTAAACACATGAATTAATATTTTCAAATCTTGTGAATAACCTCCTCCACAATTACCTTTATTCAATGATTTAGCATCTGTTGATCTTTGCCTGATCAGATATACTGATGTCTTTAAATTAGTGATTTCTTAGGTATGTCAGTCTTCCTTTCTACCTTCCTTCCCTTTCTTCCTTCTTTCCATCTTTCTTTCCTTCCTTTCTACATCTCTTCCATTCTTCCTTCATTCATTCCTTTCTTCCTGCCTCCTTCTTCCCTCCCACTGCCCCATCCTGCCTCCCTCCTCACTTTTCTTTCTTTTGAAATATTATGCATTCATGGATTTTTATTTTTTTTAACAAATTTATCTAGTGGGAAGCCCTTCAGTCTAGATCTAAATGTGCTTATTTTTCTTGGTGTTTTTTGTTTCCAATCTCTTTCAGTGAATACAACTAGAAAGTATATATATATATGTATATATATATACATATATATACACACACATATATATATATACACACACACATATATATATATATACACACACACATATATATGTGTATGTAGATACATATTATATACATTATATATGTGTATATATATATGGATAGACAGCCTTATTGAGTATAGCCTAATCACTTGTGTAAAATGTGTTCCATTATTAATTCCATCAGCAAAGGATAAAATATAAGACTTTCCAACAGAGTGTTCTGATGCTTTCTTCACATCTGATAGGTAAGAATACTATTTAGCATAGCTTGATTTTTTTAATGTTTATTTTTGAGAGAGAGAGAGCACATGAGCAGGCAAGGTGCAGAGAGAGAGAAAGAGAGAGAGAGAGAGAGGGAGAGAGAGAGAGGGACAGAGGATTTGAAGCAGGTTCTGCACTGACAGTTGAGAGCCTGATGTTGGGCTCAAACTCACAAACCATGAGATCATGATCTGAGCTGAAGCTGGAAGCTCAACCAATTGAGCCACCAAGGTGCTGATAGCATAGTTTGAATTTTAATTCTCTTATTATGCATTAAGTTGAGGGTTTTGTTGTCTGTTGTCTTTTTTTTTTTTAATGTTTAAGAACCATTTGTGCACATTTTGGAAAAAAAAAATCTGTTCACATTTTTTCTTTCCCCATTTTTAAAAATGTTTATTTATATTTATTTATTTTTGAGGGAGGGAGGGAGGGAGGGAGAGAGAGAGAGAGAGAGAGAGAGAGATCACCCACCCATAAGTGGTGGAGGAGCAGAAAGAGAGGGAGGAAGACACAGAATCTGAAGCAGGCTCCAGGATCTGAGCTGTCAGAGCAGAGCCCAACATGGGTCTGGAAACCACTAACCTTGAGATCATGATCTGAGCCAAAGTCGGACACTTAACTGACTGAGCCACCCAGGTGCCCTTCTTTCCCCGTTTTTCTATCAGACATATGGTCATCTGCAATTTTAGAGTTCTTTAGAACTTTAAGGAGATTACTTTTTTTTTTATATATAACACAAATATTTTCTTCTAACTTGTCATCTGTTTTGTTTTTGCCCGTGTTGTCATTGTATATATAATGAAATACATTTTTTTTTTTTTAGTACAAGTGGATTTTAAGTCACAACGAGAGGTTTCCCCCTGCTTTCTTAAGGTTTTTATATGAGGGTTTTCTTTTTGTACATTTAGATTTTTGATTCCTGTGGTGTTTTGTGGTTGAGTGATTTGAAGTATGGGTCCTTGTTTATGTTCTCCAAAGTGCTGTCCAGTTGCCCCAACACTTGTGCCTAGTGCTTCTCCTCTTCCCCTCCCCCACTGATGTGAGCTGTGACTTCCTCCATATTACTGAGATTTTATCACCTAGTAGAATCTATTTTTGAATTTTCTTGTATTTTTCACTGGTCTGACTACTTAAGTGTCAGTTTCATTCTATGATTTTTGAGGCTCTAAACTATGCTGTATTTTCAGTAGGCCTAGTTTCCCCTCCCTGGTTCCTTTTTTAGGGATATCTTAACTCATCCTGAATGTTCATTCCATAGACATTTGAATATCACTTATGTATCTCCAAAAATTATTTTATTGAATTTTTATATTAACTTGGAGATAACTGCAATTTTTATAATGTGCTGGTGTCATATCAGAACATGAGATATTATATAAATTTGCTTTTGTGTCTTTTTCTAGTGTTTTCCAATATTTCTTCTTGTAAATTTCTATATAACTTACTAATAAGTTTATTCACAAGTATTTAAATCTTTATTTTCTCTTCTGATGATGTTTTCTTTTGCATTACACCGTATGTTCTATTAAATTTTATTGCAGGTATAGATTTGAGTAACCATTGTCACATAATATTTAATATAAGAATCATTCCATCATTACACAGATACTTCATTGTGTTATCCCTTGATGGTTACACCCTTCCCTTTAATCCTAAACTGGCAACAATTAATCTGTTTTCATTACTATAATCTTGTTCTAGAAATGGGATCATATAACATGTAGCCCTTTGTTTTCTATGCTTTCCTCAATTAGGTTTGTTCAGTGCTTCCTTATGATTGGATTCCTGCATTTTTAACAGAGATACTACAGATGTGATATTTTTCCCTGTCAATTATTCTTGTAAAGAGACACATGATGTTGGGTTTGGCCGATAGCTGGCAATGTCCATTTTATTAATTTGTTTAATGTAACATTTTCCAGGTTTCTCCACAGATAGTATTTTTCACTCCCATTAAAAAAAGTGATTCTTGAGTCATACTATAACTATATATATCTTATATTTCATCATATTTTTATACATTAATTTAGCATTCAAAAAATTTAATATGCAAATTAAGCACATTTATTTTTTTATTTAATTGGATTTTTATCCTTAATTCTACCTTATTTTCTTTTGTATTTTTCTGTTTATTATGTTATTATTTCTCTGAGTGGTTGTTTTTTGCTTTATTGGATTAAAAAAATATTTAGATCTTTTCAAAGAATTGTACCTATGATTGTTAGGTAGTTACCATTATAATGCTATCTTTTATAATGTCATTAAGACGCTTAAGTACCTATCATTTGAATGAATAGCTTTAAATGACATCCTTTGATGTCAACCTATTGTGCTGTATACACTTTTAAAAGCTTATTCTTTGAAATTTTCCCTGGTATTTTAAGCCATTTATTTGCTTATATTATTTCTTCTTGTCCAAAACCTGTAAGATTTACATTATATTCTGCCATTTTTACCCCATTTTTGATATCATCTTATGATTAACTTACTAACTCATTGCAATGAATTTTCCTGTCACCCTTGGTTGGATGATGTGCTCTTCTTGAGGAAATAAGTATGCTGTGTGAGTGCTGTGCTCCCTGAATTTCTGCATATTTAAATTGTGTTACTATAAGCTGTATCCTTAAATGACAGCTAAAATGGATATATTTTGGCTTTGCTTAAGACAAATTTTTGTTGTGCTTAAAAATGGGAGACAAAATATGAGTGTTAAAAATGAGTTTTTATTAAATGTTTTTATTATATTTGGAAATTAATTTCAAAGACTTGGACCTCTACATGTATACCTCTGATATTTGGAGCTTCTTAGATTATAAAATTAGGAAGAAATTTCATTTTAAAATGGAAAAAAAGATACCCATTTGAGACTTTGATATAGGATGTAGTGATACTGAAGGATCACATGTTATCATCATATATTAATGAAAGTGAGTGGTTTTTAAGTCAAATTTTAGTGATTTTACTTCCATATAAAGGATAACAGTAGAAAAGATGCAGATAAACATTTCATCTCTTGGATGAGATTTAAGCTCAGCTGAACCAGAGAATATAGAAGATGAGAAATGTGAGGGTGGTCTGGCTCATACCCCAGAACCCAACAGTCTCCAATCATTCAGTAATCTAGCTTAGACTTTCTTCTAGCAGGGGGCTTGATTCCAAGAGATAGAAGTGGAAGCTGACGATCCTCTCAAAGCCTGGCCCCACAGACCCAGAATATCATTTCTACTGTTTTCTCTTTATGAAAAACAGGTAAGAAACAAAGGGAAGAGAAATAAAGTCCACCTCTGGATATGAGGAATGGCATGCGCTTATGGGAGTGAAGTGGTAGCAATTTTGGAAATTATTACACAGACATTTTCATTTTCCCTGGACAACTGACTATAAGTTTCTTGAGGGATGAGATTTTGCTTTATAGATCTTTATATTCTCCACAGTGCCTCACGTAATATTAATAAATAACATTTGTTTGTTGTTTGGTTTCTAAAAGTGTAGTTAAACTTTTAATCATCATCTGAATAGCATGATGAATTCTGGCAGTAACTACAGTACTCCAATAGATGGTACATAATTTACTGACATATCTAACCACTGTGACTTAATATGGACTCGGCAGTTTCCACATGGAGAGATATATGTCGTTAGAAAGACAGTGTCAACAGTATTGGATTTATTAACTTCCATTACAATATGAGTTTTTAGTTAAGATGAAGGTACTGGAATTTCTATTTTACCCTATGCCTAGACTGTATTTTACATGAAAAGTTTAAAAGAAAAGATGAGGTCAAGAAAGAGAATTGAGAAGGTCAGACAATATGTTCTTTGCTCTAATAGCCATTTAAATTCAATCATCAGAAAAAGGTACAGAGAAAGCTCTGCCCACAGTTAAAGATAAGGTCACCTACTCCCTTTAAAAAAAAATAATGTTTAATATGTACTGCTCTCTGATAATAATTTTTGCATATCAAAGTGGCCTCCTAAGAAATTTTACTTCTACTTCTGATGAAATTTATACAATGCCATAACAATACAACTAATAATAGTTAAGATTGTTGAATAGTACAAACAATAATCAATGTGGCACAACTGAATGTTTCTTTAAGTTAAAGTATAAGTTCTTATTATCTTCTTTATCTTTATCCCCTTGCATCCTGCCCAACAAATGTCACAGTTATTAGACATAATACATACTCAATAAGATTCAATATTTCTCGACTATTAATTTTATTAAATTTGATTCCTTAAATAAAATCTTGATAAATTCAAGCCAAATTTAATTAAAAGGTTATTTTAAAAACTTAATTCATTCTGGAAGAACTAATTCTTTTTAATTCTTTTGTAAAATTAATTCTTAATCTTGGCTCCTTCTTTTTGTGTGGGGGGGGTGGCATTTCATTTGTTGCATTTGCTTTTTTCTTTTGAGAGAGAGACAGAGAGGGAAAGCACAAGCAGGGGAGGGACAGAGAGATAAGACCTGAGTTGAAATCAAAAGTCAGACACTGAACAGACTGAGCCATCCAGGCGCCCCTGTTCCATTTTCTTAAAAGAAAGTTTATACAGAAAACCAACAGATTCTATAAATATCTGTAACATCAACAATCTAAGGGAAGTGATTTATATAGTAGAAAGTATATTTACCCATAAAAAATGAAGACATTCAAATTATGATTCTTGATTCTATATTTAACATTTAAAAGACAGTAGATAATTTATTTATCTGCCCCGAATCTGATTTTCTCATTTTCTCAATGAGCACAATGTGTTGTTGGTAGGATAAAATCAAACAACATATGTAGAAATAATATAAATTTAGATTTTAATTTTAGCTTCTTGGCAGATTGATATTTTGTTCATATTTATAACCACAACACCTTATTATATGACCCTGTAAACATCATGTGATTCTTTAATTAAAAAAAATTTTTTGATGTTTATTTTTGAGGGGGGGAGGGGCAGAGGGAGAGAGTCAGACACAGAATCAGAAGCAAGCTCCAGACTCCGAGCTGTCAACATAGAGCCCAAAATGAGGCTCAAACCCATGAACAGTGACATGATGACCTGACTTGAAGTCAGAAGCTTAACCAACTGAGCTACCCAGGTGCCCCAACAGCACATGATTCTTAAGGACTTGACAACTGAGTAAAATTATGTAAACTGAATAAAACATTGTTTTTTAGTTCTGGAATTATGGAGCTTAACTGCAAATAGATTTCAGCATGACAGCACCCACAGAAATTTTACAAGACTTTTTCATGAGGATTTGCAATATACTTGTATTCCTCCTCTGCCAACATGAAAGACTTTGGTGATAACTCCAACAAGTTGTGCTTTGACAAGTCCCATGTACTCTCATAGATTCAATTTCTTCACTTTTAAAGTAGATTTATTAATACATCACCTACGTAACTGTTGTGAAGGTCAAAATAAATACAACAAAGAAAAACCCACTGTGTAACATGAATTTAAAATATCAACCAAGGGATTGATTTCAACAGAGTAAAAGGTTTAATCTGACTTCCTTTAATGGAATGATTTTCATGCAACAACTGAGACAGTAGTGGTTACCTAAGATTCAGTTTCTCTCCTTTTTTGTAGCAATTAACCTGTTAGAAAACTATCATCTATTCAGATACAAAGTAGATTTCAAGTATACCAGACCCTCCTCATGAGATAAAAAGATTCATAACCACAGTAATATGACAGAATATGTTTGGAATCTGATTAGAAAGGCCCACTTCTTGCTTTGCTGTGGTAGCAGATATATCTTAAAAGACTATTGAGACTTTGTTTGCCTTTGTCATATTTAGTTTGTCAACTGCATCTTATCTTCTGTTAGCTAAATGTAATATACACTTCCTGTAAAAGCCAGGAGACAAAGTATCTAGGTCACTTTTCTTATGGTAATTTTTAGCAATATCTTACTTATTTACCCATTTCAACGTTCCTCTGATAACATGGCCACACAATGAAATGTTCTTTTGCCAAATTGCCTCAATGGATAGAAGGAAGGTGTAGCCATGTGTCTCGTTAAGTATAAGTGAGAGATGACCTCATTTAGTTTTAATAGCATACTTAGGTAATTATTTGTATTTATTTATTTATTTATTGATTTATTGATTTATTGCTTACCTTCAGAGAGAGTCATTGACAATAGTAGACACATATGGCTGGAATGTATAAGCAGGCTTGAGCTACTCAATAGCTCTTATTATCAATTTGATCAAAAATATAATTCAACCCCACACAATGTGTAAAGCAAAAAACTGCAGAAGGTATTATTTTTCAAACACAGTGGCACTTTGCTATGGTATGCGAGATATACTTTATGTGAAATCACATTCCCCAAAATTTTATCAGAAAGCAGATGGCTATAAAATCAACTGTATTTCCTCAGAAACAATGTTGTATGTAGATGTTATGCTCTTTATCAAAAATTTGTTCTCATAGTAGCTATAAATTAACAATATGCCATAAAATCAAAACACTATAATCTTGGAAATGTATAATTATTTGAATAAAAGGCACATGTTTTTCATAGTTTTTCAAAGCTACAGATATCCTAAAGATTAGAGTCCAGTCACCTAATTTTAACACGAAGGAATTTGAACAGTTTAATTATTTGACCAATATTAACTATCTAGTTAGTGTTAAATATAAGATTAGATTTTAAATTTCTATACTCCCAGTATAATTATATTCTACTTATTTTAGACCAACTTCCATTACAAAAATCCAAAATATGAAATTATTTATAAGTGATTTAGTTTATCTGAAGAGAGATCATGTCTGGCAGCTGTTCTATTGGGTCTTGTACCTGCATAGCCCTTGATACTTCAGAGGAATTTTATCTAATCTATATTATAAGACTTGTTTTGTAGGAAACATTTACCACTTGCCAGTTATAAGCACGATGCATCAAAGAACTGGAATTTACCACTTTTATTCCAGATTATGCTAGAAAAGGAGGGGAGGACTAAGGGTTACATGTCCAATTCTCACTAGAGTGGATGTGATTAGGAATTTTCAAAACTGCCTTTCTATTTTTTTTTTTAAGAGAGAGAGAGAGAGAGTAAGAAGGGGAGGGGCAGAAAGGGAGGGAGAGAGATAATCTTAAGCAGTCTCCACGACCAGTGCAGAGCCCGATGGGCTCAACATGGGGCTCAATCTCATGACCGTGAGATCATGACCTGAGCCAAAATCAGAGTGAGACACTTAACTGACTGAGCCACCCAGGTGCTCCAACCTTTCTATTTTTTTAAACTCATTTATTCAACCAACATTTATAGAATACACATTTGTGGAAGGATTTGTTTCAGTCCTATGGATAAATAAGTAAAATATCATGACTACTTATTGAATGTTATTGTGCTTTTAGAACGTAATCATTTGAAGGAAGTATAGTGAGTTCAAAAGACAGCTACTTTCCAGTCTTCAGTGTGGAATGTTTCTAGATGCTGTGGCCTAATACCTATATCTTACTATATAGTCCTATAACATTCAAAGAGAGATATACAAGGAAGGATGTGCTTTTCAAATTCTAGTGGGAAATAGTTCTTCAAATACCCTGGTCTTCATAAATTGGATCATTCTACCAAAGACCCTGAAGAGATATGGAGATATGTGTGTGTGTGTGTGTATGTATATATATATATATATATATATATATATATATATATACATATATATATATATATGTTATTTTTCTCTATGGAGGTACTTCAGTTACTTCTTTCCATCCAGTCCCTGGAGTGGAAATTTCTCAGGGTTGGCTGGTTGGTTCAAGTGGGATTTAGTTATCACCCTTTAAGGTTGAAATATTAATACTCTGAATACTGTGTGATGACTGGCTTCTCATGGCTAGGGATGTCAAGAACAGAGTTTGAATATTAATAGTACTAGAGGAGACAGGGTGTGCACTACATTTTTAAAGTCTCAAGACCCTAGACTTACTATATAGAAAATGTTAAAAAAAATACTAATGTAGGCCATTGAATAGACTATTATAACACTATGAAAATGTACAAGAGCATTATTTTTATTTTTGATAATATATACTGTAAATAACCAACTAGTGACTGTCAGATTTATGCTACTGAATTAAATTACAGGCTCTCCTAAAGTGGTAACATTTGAATTTGTAGTGGTAGTAGGTTTAGGCTGCAAAGTCAGATTATCCAGTGGAAGATATACTAAGTAAGAACCTCCTAAAGCAAAAGTGAGTATGTGAGTTGACTTCTAGATACAGTTGTTTTAAGAGTGACATATTTTAAGAATGAAGGCATAGCAAGTGTAACTTATGGTGTTTTCAGACATATCTGCAATCTCAATTTTTTCATGTGAAAAATGACGATAATGAGTATTTCCATGGAGTTTTGAGGACACACACACAAGGCATATTTCTAAATGCACTTATCACAACTCCCACAACAGATTAGCACTGATATATGATGGCTGTTTTCTTTCCTTTTCCTCTAAAAAGACTGAATGTGATTTTCTGGTTATATGTATAAACTGAGATCCATTGTTTGCCATCTTTTTTCACAGGTGATTTGTGGAGTACTTGATTTTTTTTTCCTTTTTTAATCAAGTAGGCTTTTACAAGACCTTATTCCTAAACCTTAAAGTGGTTATGTGTTCACATAAAATAATCATCAAAATGGTCAGATACAGAAAATTATACATGGATCAATCTATGAGGGATTTCCAGGTGGCCAGAAGTTATCTGATTGCTTTGAGACTTGACATAGCTAGAAGTGAAGGGAAGTTTTATATTTCTCATCTGAATTCTAAAAAAGTCTTTCCAAAATGGAAGCCACAAAACTAATCCAGGTAGTGTAGAATAAATCTCTGATAATGATTAGCTTGGCTACTTAAAAAGGCTTTCCTGAGTACTGGTCAAAGAAAAATAATTGATCAATTTAATATCCAGAAAAAAAAGTAATTGGGAAAAGCTCTATCCTCAACTTTTTGATTAGTTAAGAGTCTATGCAATAAATTGATGGGTATGGTGGGTAGACCCGAATTTCAGAAACCATTTTCTATCTCTAACATTTTCTTGTAGTATTACCTTCCTGTTCTTGTGTTTCCCATATATAAAATGGAGGTAATAAGATTATATTTTTTTGGAGCAGTTGTAAGGATTGAATATGCTAAAACAGAAAACTCCTAGATAACTGAAGTTTAGAAATGGAGGTGATTGTATTGTTCTTAAAAGTAGTGCAGTTTGGGATGGTTGATGACATAGTTACATAAAACTAACTACAATTTAGCAAATTAAGCTTAGGAAGATAATTTTTTTCTTTAATAAATAATAAAGTTTTTTTTAATCAAAATCTATAGTAACAGAGAATTACCAAAATATATAACATAGACAATATAAGGAAACATATAAAAACAAATAGAAAAACAAATCCTATAAAATCTGGTCAAAATATCGAAGCAGACAATACATTAAATAAAAACATCAGAAATAGCCAAATGAAAAAATGTTGAACCTCTATATAAAAAAATATGAAAAAAAATTTTAAAAATCAACCTCAATTGTAATGTAAATAAAAGCAAACAATGTACATAATGTTTTACACATACATTTGGGAATAATTTTTCATCTCATCTCGGCAAGATTTAAAAGTGGAGGCAAGGGGCGCCTGGGTGGCTCAGTCTGGTTAAGTGGCCGACTTCAGCTCAGGTCATGATCTCGCGGTCCGTGAGGGCTGTGAGTTCGAGCCCCGCGTCGGGCTCTGTGCTGACAGCTCAGAGCCTGGAGCCTGTTTCAGATTCTGTGTCTCCCTCTCTCTGACCCTCCCCTGTTCATGCTCTGTCTCTCTCTGTCTCAAAAATAAATAAATGTTTAAAAAAAAAAATTAAAAGTGGAGGCAATGTAAATTGGTTTAGCATTTTTAAATGACAATTTGGCGCTATCTAGCAGGATGTGAAATTTGCCTATTCTTTGTTTCAGCAATTCCGCTACAGAAGAAATACTCACACATGTAAAAAGAGTATAATTGCTACATTTTTATAATAGTTAAAAATTGAATATATTTTTGAACATATGTAATACACATATATTATATATGACACACACTAGGTTATATGTGAGCATTTACTTTAACTATAATTACCAGTACTGAATATTTTTTCCATTTCTCTTCTAGATTCACTCTTCACCCATCTCCAGGCTGCTCTGGACCTGGGAGGACAAATGCTATGGACACAACCACATACCTCAGGACTTTTGCTTCTGTTTGAGTCCCATCAGAAAATGAACTGAAATAAGGTTGGGGTATTTGACTTCCTCGCTGTCAAGTCACTAGGGGTTAGATGCTTCCCTCTAATAAAAGCCACAGTTTCAGTTAGACACCACCCCTGGTTTCTAGTAACCATTCCTACCCCTCACTTCTTCAGGCCTAGAGACAGCACAGCTCCCTACTACTATAAGCCACTAGGTTCTGCACTGTGCCTTGTTTGTCTTCTTAAGCCCTATCATACCTTTGTAAGCAGTGCCTATAGTTAACTCTTCAAATCACCCAGTTTGAGTGAAGCATACATTACGGCCAGTATCCTTTCTGACAGTATTCTTAACAGTATTTCATTTTCTTCATTGCTGGCAGAGATTTTTTTTTTTTTTTTTTTTTTTTTTATCAGTCTTCCACCTTCTTCCTTACAGCTTTTTGGTCAGAGAAGGTAATCCCTTTCCTCAACATAATGATCAGTCCTGATTACTCTGAGTTAAACATAGTAATTATATTCTCTGTAGCAGCAGTTGATTTAGCAGTGGTTGGGAAATGACAAGAGGTCTAATGAAGTGTTTCTAAAAAAGCTTTCATGAACTTAAAAAAGAAGACCCACAAGAAAGGGCAGTTTTCTGGTGGGTATTGTGAAGTCTGGTGTTATGCCTGGAGCAGGTTTGGGTGCTACACCATTGGGCCATTGTGCTAACATGGCACAGTGGGCAGATGAAAAGAACTGGAGTCTTTCAGGGTGTGAGTGAGCAGACAAATATATCAGTTTTAGGGTTGCCTTCCCTGTGGATCCTCTTCTGCGACATAACACATTTGTTTCTTATTACTTAATCCACTTTGATTTGGTATTCTCTTACTTTCCTTAAGTTGAAGGCATGCTCTCTGACCTGAATACCATTGAGTTCTGGCAAGCACTAAAAATGAATGAGGTAAATTAACTTTTATTGAGTAGCAACTATTTCCAAAAATAATTGTAACTATTCACAAGAGAAAATAAAGTGAAGATTATATTTAATCATGTAACCTTACAGATGTATTTAATCTTATGCACCATTAGATATATATTAGATTGATATATATCATTATATAATTATATATTACTATATACAATTATTAGATTATACTATATATTATCTAGTGTATTATATATATATATATACACATATATATATAAAGCTATCTATGATAGCTATAATGATATAATATCTAATGATCTCAGCTCCAAATACCCAAACTAAAAGTATATGCATATTCTGTATATAAGTGGTGTATTGAATGTTCTGGAATCAAGAGAATATTAAAATATATATATATATATATATATATATATATATATACACACACACACACACACACACACACACACACACACACACACTTGACTCTACCTCACTAAACTCACTTATCATCTTACTATCCCCTCCCTTGGATATAAAACTTGGCAAACCCCATAGTGTTTCTGAACAACTCTAGGGAGTCATATATAATCCATATCTCTTTATTAAAATATCTAGTCTTACCTAATGGCAAAGTTCCTGTCTTTGGTTAAATTTAAATATTTTAAATTCAACCCAATTTGAGCATGCCTTAATTTTATAAGCCTACAGGAGGAAAGTTAAACCTATAGGTCTTCACCTTTTCATCACCTTGTTCTTCTACTGCCCTTACTCATGCTGCCCCTGGCTCCTGTAGAAATTGAAAAGGAAGAAGAGATAAGGGAGAGAAATAGTCTGAATTTACTGTAAAAGTACAGCCTGGCATTGAGGCTGTTTGTGCATTATATTGACAAATGCTGGCTTATTTTCTTAAGGGGCTTATTTATATGTTTTGGGGGATTTGCTCTAGTGAGAGACTCAGGCTGATTGTTTCTAAAGGCAACGTGTCCTCTACCTAACCATTTATCTATTTCCTCAGCCACTGAGTTCCTGAGTTCCATTCCTCAGTTGGGGTCATCTCATGCTACATGAAGTATACCTAGAAGGAATCTGTTTAAGATTATTCATGTCTTCCTTCCTCAGCAAGAAACATACCTGGCAAATACATATCTTTGCCTCGCCTTTGTTGTGTGTAGTAAACTTATATTTCTTTGGAGTCTCTCTCGTAAGCAATTCTAATCAGGATTTATATTTTGCAATTCTAAATTCTAATCAATCCATGTTCTCAAACTCCAGAAGACAAGGTCCATGTTCTGCAAGTGTTTACCTCAAGTTCTGTCAGAATTAACCTACCATTTACCTTCAAACATAAAAGAATGCTGAGAATCCATTAGGTTGCTAAAGAAACTGGAAAACAAGAATTTCTTTATAGGGGGATTTGGTGTGCTGTGAAATGTTCCCTGTTCTCTGCTCTTGGGGAAAGGAGAAGGGACATAACCTGCCACCTAACTGAAAAGAAATCATTCACTTAGCTTGATATAGATTTGCTGATGACTCCACACTGGCACACTGCAGGAGCTGGGTCCTAAGGATGGAATTATAATTTCATAATATCTTATAATTGTTTTGATTGCTTTTTTGAAGCAAATAAACCAAAAAACTTGGTTCATTTTTATATGCCTTTTGATACCTGCTTACATATACCTAAAAGATGATCCTCTCGGAAACGGCCTAATAGTTTAACTTGCAATGTTTTGTTAATTGGTACCTTGTTGTCAGCTTGAAAACAGCTGACATGTCCTCAGTTAAGACCTAGGAAAATCCATTTTAACATCTTACCCCTAATATTAGATATGTAAACATGTGGGGGAAAAAAACATTGCAGAGAATATACCAAAATGTTAACAGAGGTTGATTTTGGTCATTCCCTACCCCCCACTCCCCCACCCCCCCAGCTTTATTAGATTTATGTGGAATTAAGGTTTGCTGTTTTGAGAAATAAAGATGAACATCTGGCCTTGTGCCTTTTGGTCACACTGAATATAGTCTTGTGAAAGCCTACATATGTAATGAAATAGTTTCTCTGACTAGGCACTCCTATAGAAAAAGGAAAAATCTACTGAATTTCAGAGGCTATGCAGGTGCACTGGACTCTGTAGTATTAACAGAGACTTTTCTAGCTCTGTTTGAGACAAAAACAAAATATACTATACTAAAAATGTTAATTATACAAGAAGTCCTCACTTATGAAAACATTAGTATATATAAAAATATAATCCTGCAATAAAGTTAAACCATACGGAATTAACCTACTAATCACCAAAAATGTTAAACACAATATTGACTATATTTTTGTTTGTTCTCTTAGAATTTAGAATGTTTTCAGGAATATTTCAAAATTTGTTATTTAAAAACAAGACTGAAAAGGACGGCATTCTTCTACAGCAAGCCGAGATATTAGAAATCATTCTTCTGAAAACTTATTTGAATAATAATCATTGTAGCAAGCTAAATGTTTTAAGACAATGCTAAAGATTATAATTGCTATGGATTTGAGAAAGCGGTTATCTCTTACCTTGTGTATCCTTTGATCACAGCCTTTCCCTCCCCTTTCTCAGATATCCCCTTCCCAAGTTCAAGGGCAAAATGGAAAGGGACTAGTGGTTTGTGTTCCTAAAAGACCAGAAGCATGACCAGCACTGTCAAATAAGCGCTGAAGGGGGCAGTCTCCATCCTGCGCTATGGTGGAGAGTGTGGGAAAGACCAAAAGTGAGCTAATTGGCCTCAGGATTTTCACACCAGCTATTGGAGCCCTTCTCTTGATCACTGCTACAACGTTGCTGACTGTGTGGGGCTGTACTATAGAAACCAACATACAGTAAGAAAAGGCCTGAAAAGTGAAGAATGGCTGTTAATTAGATGCTGGTGAATGAGTTGAGCTGGGATAACACAGGACTGCCAAATCTTGAGGAGAACTTTAGCCCATGTAATAGCCTGCACATCAGTGACAGCAAAGGATATCTACAAAGGACGGCTTTCTAAAGGTTGAGACTTTATTCCAGCCTCAAAATTCCTTACATAGCAAAGAGGTTTATCATTCACATATCACTGTCATAAAAATAACAAGAACTTCCAGAGTTTCTACTGAACTTTACAGATGTTTGCAAAGCATTTATGTGGCTCTTAAAGGTAAATGTGTGCCACCAGACTTACATAAACGCTATTAGGATGAATATACCTTCTAAGCCATTTTTCTCTTTTCACTGTCTTTGAGTTTGCAAATATTACCTTTGAGATGTAAATGGAACTTCCTTGTTCTCTTAATATGGCATATACTCTCAACTCTAATACTGAAACAAAAATAAAATTATCATGCAATGAAGTTGAGGTCCCTCATTTGAGATCATTTAATAAAGAATCCTTTGTGTGCTAAAATTTTGACACAGAAGTCTGAGAGGTATAAGGAACAATGCAAACTCATTTAATGTATACAGTCCCCAGGCATATTTAATAGGATTTTTAAGCACAACATCTTACATAACTGCACAGAAACAGTAGTGTTTCAATTCTAGTCTTTTATCATCAGCAGGAAACTAGAAAATAGTGCTTCCTATGCTAAAGAAAAATTTGCTGGTGATTACACTTTTTATAGTTGAGCTCCTTATACATGATTTTCTCCACTTGTAAAGAAAGTGGTAGTAACCATCTCATATCTTAACGGAAGAAGTAGAAAGAAATAGATCATTTGCATCACATTGCACTGTATTGGGTTTCAGAAAGAGACTCGTCAATCTCCAGAGATTTTGTTTACAAAGATAGTTTCTATATACTTGGCAATAACTTCAGTAGCTCTGTAGTTTACAAATCTTCAAAAAAATATGAGATTGATAAGGTTCCAAGCATACAATGATGCAACTGCTCTAGAAAAAAACTTTCTTTTCTCCCTGCTCCTAATTTAAATTGATGGCCAATGGATATTTTTTGATGAATGAAGCTCTGATTATATATTAAAGTTTAATGCTAAAAGGAATAAGATTTTGCTAATGAAGTCTGGGTAGCCACAAAGAGCAATGCATTGCTTTCTTGGGAAATTCAGACATCTAAGAATTGCTAAACATTCTGTAAGAAAAAGAGACTGAATCTATAAAACCTAACTTAGTTCTGTGACTTCCAAATGCAGGAAAATTACATTGTTTGAAAATTCTGTCTTCAACTGGGAATGGGATGTAACCTAAATTAAGGAGTTAAGATAGATTATTAGAAATAATGAATTCCTTTGATTAACAAAAGGAAGTTTTAACATAAATGCACATGTAAATTATTTTACTGAGGATGAACACTGGATTTTATTATAATAGTAACAGCAATATTGACCACTATTATAAAATTTTGAGTGTTTATTATTTTCCAGATACTGTAAGGGACATTTTACATCTTATTTACACCCAGACCAATTTTATGAAGTACTTTTATCCTCAAGTTACATTTAATTTAAGTGATAATTCTAAGGTCACATTTAGCTGGTGAGTGATAAAGTTGAAATTCAAGTACTAGTGCCTCTGATTCACTGACCTCTGCTCTTGGCAACTGTTGTGATTTTATAATGTTGTATAGTACTCTCTGCTAACATAATGGTGCAAAACAACAACGATCATTTATTAAGTTATTGTTCATGGTTCTGGGGATTGACTGGGCCAAAGCAAGTGGTTCTCTATGGGTCTCTCAAATGCCTGCACTCACACAGTGGCTAAGGCTGCTGTTAGCACAGAAGATTTCTCACAAGCCCAGCTGTTGTCCAGGGCATTTACACATGATCTCTTCTCGCAGCATAGGCTTTCTCAGAGCATGGCAACCGAGTTCCGAGGTTGACTGTCTTCAAATGTAGAGCCTGAGGAAGGCTTTATTGTCTTTTCTAAACCAGCCCTTAAACCATTGCAGCATCACTTTGGCAGCATGCTATATATTAGAAGTCACTCAATAAGAACAGCATATTCTCAAATGGAGAAGATGTTTCATTTCTTAATAGGATTAATGCCAAAGAATTTGTGAACATCTTTTCATTAATAATGATTTTTAAAAATTGTGGTAAAACACATGGAACATAAAGTTTGCCATCTTAGCCACTTTTAAGTGTAAAATTCAGTGGCATTAACAACTTTCACATTTTTGTGCAACCATTGCCACTATCCATCTACAGAACTCTTTTTTTTTCTTGCAAAATGGAAATTCTTACCCCTTAATAACAACTCTCCATTCCGTTACCCCCAGCTCCTGGGGGGTAGAACTACCATTCTACTTTCTGTCTGTATGATTCTGACTACTTTAGGTACCTGATGTAAACGGAAACATACAGCATTTGCCCTTTTGTTATGGCTTATTTCACTTAGCATAATATCCTCAAGGTTTATCCATGTTGTATGCAGCATGTGTCACAATTTCCTTCCTTTTTCAGGAATATCCCATTGTGTGCATGTACCACATTTTCTTTATACATTAATCTGTCAGTGGACATTTGTGTTCTTCCACCTTTCGGCTATGGTGAATAATGGTACCATAAACAGTACGTATAAATAGCCCTTCAAGAAGTGGAATTGCTAGGTCATATGGTAATTCTATTTTTTTCAACTGCTGTACTGTTTTCTAAAGCATATGTACCACATAAATTTGCATCAACAGTGCACAAGTCTTCTAATTTCTCCTTATCCTCACCGAAACTTGTTATTTTGTTTCTGTTTCTGTTTTGTTTGCTTTCCTAATGGGTGTGAGGGGTTACCTCACCATAGTTTTGATTTGCATTACTCTAAACAATTAGTGATGTTGAGCATCTTTTTGTGCGTTTATTAGCTACTTGTGTATCTTTTTTTTTTTGAGAAGTATCTATTCAAGTCCCTTGTTCATTTTGAAATCAGGCTGTCTGTCTTTTTGTTGTTGTATTTTAGGAGTTCTTAATATATTCTGAATGTTTTCCACATCAGATATGTGATGTGTAAATATTTTCTCCTATTCTATGGGTTGTCTTTTCATTTTACTGATCATACACAATTTGCTGAAGAGACTATCCTGCCCCCATTGAGTGGTCTTGGCACTATATTAAAGGTCATTTGCTCATATATGCAAGGCTTATTTCTGGACTCTGTGTTCTCTCCTATTGGTTACATGTCTGTCTTTATACTAGTACAACACGTTTTTTTAAATTACAATAGCTTTGTAGTAAGTTTTGAAAGTAAGAAATGTTGAGTCCTCCAAATCTGTCTTTTTCAAAATTGTTTGGCTGTTTGGGATCCCTTAATTTCTCTAAGAGTTTTAGGATGTGCTTTTTATTTCTGCAAGGAATGTCATTGGGGTTTTGACAAGGATTACACTGAGTCTGCAGATTCAATTAGGACTTCTTTTTTTCTATTTTTGCAATATAAATGAGATTGTTTTCTTAACTTCCTTTTTAGATTGTTCATTTATTAGTACATAGAAACACAACTTATTTTTTACTGAATTCATTTATTTGTTCCAACGTGTGTGTGTGTGTGTGTGTGTGTGTGTGTGTGTGTGTGTGTAATCTTTAGGGTTTTCTACATATAAGAAAAATCATACCATCTGTGAACAGGAATAATTTTGCTTTTCCTTCCAATTTGGATGCCTTTTATTTCATTTTGCCTAATTATTCTGGCTAAGACCTCCAAAACCACATTGAATAGAAGTGGTGAAAGTTAGCATCCTGTCTTATTCTTGATCTAACAGGAAAGCTTTCAGTCTTTCACCATGAAGTACAATGTCCACTGTTGTGAACATCTTTTAAATTACCAAAACAACTTTTAATATTTTGTTTAATTAGTATGTCATTTTCATGACTTATATTGTACTTATATTTAAGCCATAAGTCATCACTAGCTATACATCTTGTCCAGTTATGGGAGAATAAAAAGATAAAGAATGAACAGTCAAAGCAATCCAAGGCTAATGACAAAAGTGCTTGCCAGTTTACCCAAATTAGAAATATGAATCTAAAGTTAACATTATTATATTCAAGACTTGTGGGTTTATTTGGAATTATTTTTAATCCTGCAAAGGTTAATGCTCCTACCTTTATAAAAGGAAAGCAATGAGCAGTTTAAGGTTATTATTTAAAATATAATTTAAATATGTCAGTGGTAACATTTAAAATAAGTGAAGAAAGGATAGTGTTTAATAAAGTGTTGAAAAAATCAGATACTGATTTGAAAAAAAAAATATTTCAATCTTTAACTGACACTATTCCCAAATTCATCCCAGAAGGACTAAGGAATTAAGCAGGAACAATGAAACCATCAAAGTACAAAGAGAATAAATCAAGATAGCTTTTATAATATTGGGGTGCAGAAGACCTTTCAAAGAATGACATAATAGCAAAGATTGACATATGTGACAAAATAAAATTTAAAATTTCTGAATGGAAATGACACAAAGTTGAAAGGCAAAATGAGGAAAACTGTCACATATATATGACAAAGAGTTATTAAAAAGTAGATAAATTCTACCAAAAAAGTTTTAAAAGATTTCAGTAACAACACCATTCTCCCAAATTCACAAATAATATAAGCAGACAATTCGGAAAAAAAATACATCATCAATAAATATTTAAAATCGTTTGACCCAACTATGAATTAAAGAAAAACCATATACATTTTCCTGCTAGAGTGGCAAATATTAGAAGCCTTGGTGATATCTAGCATCTGAAGTGTACTGGCCATTTGCCTATTTTCTGTTAAGTCAATTCCTTGCTCTTTCTCTGCTTTGTTCTTCATTATAGGAAGGATGACTCCTATGGGCTGCATTCCCAGGACACTCATGTTAGCTGCCTTCCAGCTGAATGTGCTAAAGGAAAGAACTGGTAGGAGACTCAAAATTGGCTAAAAGAAATGTCAGGTTTATTTCTTCTCTGCCTTTCTTTTTAGGGCAGTGGCTTTGGCTGAATGACAGCCTCCTTGGCTATCCTTCTAGCTGATAACTCCAGCTTCCAGATTCTGGTAACACCTACTACTCCCATTATCCTTCTGCCAGCAACACACTAGCTGGCAAAGCAGTGGAAACAGTCCACTCGGTGCAGGCATTTAGGGGGTACATTGGGTGAAGAGAATTTCTAAACCATACTGAAACCAACTAAAAGTCTGGTATACACCATGTGCTAGCAATTCTAAGCAATGTCAATGACATTAAAGAAACACTCTTCCATCAAGGCCACCACTCCCAATATACTCCTCTCCCTGCCTGCCACTTGGTATTCTACCCATCCAGTGAGGAGTGATAGCAACAGCTTCCTGCTGTTACTAATCTCAGGGCTGCCTCACCGTCCCATCTGGTTTCTCAACTCTTCCATTATCTGTCAGGAAGTTTCCATTCTAACCTTAGAAGTTCCAGTTTTTCTCTTTGAACCCTGACTGATACAGTCATTATTTTGTGGAATCTGGCATTCATTTTTGATGAGCGTTAGTGAAATAGGTATAAACTTTTAGACAGAAATTTAGTCTTACTCTAATTTTCAATGTGCATTTACTTATTGTGGAAGTACGAATGAGAGGTTAGAAGGCTTGCATTTTTCTAGCTTAAATATGTATTGGTTACTTGAATTACTTTTACAAGTAAAACAAAGCATTTCCAATTTGAAAAGAAAAAAAAAATGTCCCATACTAGAAGCATATACTGCGTACTGTCAGCATGAGGGAGTAAATGTACATCTCTGATTGTCAGAGTGTGTCTAGAGAAGAGAAATTTTAAAAACAAATGCAAAAATCTTAGTTAAAGACAAGCATGACAGGAATAAATTACAATGTAGAGGGAGGAAAATAATCAATGGTGAGGGAAGGACCCAGTGCTCAGATACAATTAATTTCTAAGCAAAGACTTAATGAACTCGGGCACTACAATATATGTTATGAAAGCTGCTGTGATGAAACAGCAAATAAGAAGTACACTAGCTCAGAGGGACATATTCTGGTTTTCTTAAGAATTTAAGTAAGCAGGCTTTCAAGGGATCACTTTTACCAGGCTACAGGAAGCAAGTAGAGTGAGAGCCATGTGTGTTACTGTAAAGCTATGATGGATAATTTATAGTCAGATAAAGCAAGCAGTGCTCAGTGTTGAAAAGCACCAGTTCTCAAACTATGTGACACAAGTACCTGGGGAATGCAGTTATTGTAAGGTCCTGTGCAGGCAATGTGTTTTAGTCATAGACTTACTAAGCAATATGTCTGACACATTAGTATGAGACACAACATATTCATGCATTTGGAATCAGGCAGATCTGAGTTTGAATGCATTTTTTCACTAGCAGTGAAGCCTTGGACACATTACTCATGCTATGCTACTTTCTATTTTTTTAATCTACAAACTGTTGACAAAAACCGTTACAACATATACTTACTGTAAAGATAAACACTCCTTACAATTGCTCAATTCTCTTCTGTTATCTAAAAACCCATATTTTGGTAAATAAAGTGAAACTTCATTTATGTTTCTGTATTCAACATTGGTTTGTTGCCATTATAAAATCTCAGTCAACTGCTGTGGAAAGTATGATTACATGATGTTGGGCTCCACAAAATGTTAGAGCTCAGACAAATTATAACCAAATAAATGTAAATATTATGACTATATGAACTGGTGACACTAAAGTTTTATTTAGGATATCCCCACAGTATAATAAATAAAATTTGTCATTTTAAATAAAATCAGTATGAGTAGACAAAAATCCCCACAAAATAAGCACAGTTTGGAGACATTAAATTGTCAGCAATCTGACTAAGAGATAATATGTGGGACTCTTATCCAAGCACTGTGATATAAAAGTAATTAGAAATTTCATATAATAATTATATTTTTAATAATAAATAACACACAAAAGACGTTGCAAAATGCCAATACTGTTCTTAGCATCTTACATAAATTAAATCACTTCATCCTAAAAAAATTCCATGAAATGATGACAACAATGATGAGACAATGATGATTCCCATTTGGCAGATGAGGAAAAGAAAGTCTGAGTCAAGATATCTGAAGTCAAGAAAACTAGAAGTATAGTTATTTGTTAGTTGAATTGTTAGCTTAAGAGTAGACTAACAATATAGTACACAAAGCAAAGTTATGTGACACAGTGAATGTATTTCAAGTGTTCTATCATTAGTCATTTGAATTCAAAATGATGTTACTATAGCAATTACTATGATGATATTTGTCTGCCTGTTTTTTGTTTTGTTTTGTTTTTTTAGATTCCTTTTATCAGAATGAGGAAGTTCTTTTTAATTACTACTTTTCTGAGTTATTTTAATGCATTTTTCAAAAGGTTTTACTGCTTCTATTACATTGACTCTAAGACTTTTATCTTTTATTCTATAATTATGATAAATTAGATTGATTGATTTTCAAATTGACCTAATATTTGCATTCCCTGGGTGGATTTCACTTGGTCATTATGTATCAGCCTTTTGTAATAATGCATATGCATTTCTATCTGATTTTCAACTACATTGTTATCAATAGTTGTGTCTATGTTTATGAAGGATATTATTAGTCTATAGATTTATTTATTTGCAAGATCTTTGGTTTTAGAAATGTTCTTATAAAATTAATTGAAATATATTTCTTGGCCTTTCTATGTTCTGTAACAATTGGTATAGAATTAATATTATTTCTTCCTTAAATATTTGATAGAATTTGCCAGTAAAATCATTTGAATTTAGAGTGTTTGTTTGTTTGTTTGTTTAGGGGGGGTTTGCGGGGGAAGGAAGGTTTTTAGCTTTGAATTAAATTTCTTTAGTGGACAGAACTATTTGGGGTATCCATAAAAAAGTTTCATAGAAGTTGTTAATTTGTTGGCATAAAGTTGATAACTTTCTCTTATTATCCTTTAGGATCTTTAGTGATCTATAGGATCATTTAGTGACAACCTTTATTTCATTTCTGATATTGATGATTTGTGTTCTCTGATTTTTATTGATTGGTCCAGCTAGTTGTTCACCAATTATATTGACAGTTTTCAAAGAACTAACTTTTAATTAGTTAATTTTCTTTATTGTCTATTTTTATTCTAGTTGGTTTGTTTCTACTCATTTCTTCTAAGTACTATTTTATCTGTATCCCACAAACTTTGATATGCTATGTTTTTACTATCACTTATTTTGAAAAATTTTCTACTTTCATGTGTGATATATTTTTAGACCAATACATTATTTAGAATTGTATGGTTCAATTTCCAAAAATTTGGTGGTTTCCCAAATATCTTATTGTTATTCATTCCTAATGTAATAACATTGTAACATGAAAATATATTGTGGGTGATTTCAATAATTTTAAATTATTTGAAACTTGTTTTATGGAACAGCAACATAGTTTTAGTGAACTTGAGAAGAAGTATGTATTCTAAGGTTTTTATATATTATATTTTACAAATATCAATTAGGTCAAGTGTTTACGAGTGTTACTCAAATGTTCTATGTCTTCATTTTTTGGACTAATTGTACCGTCAAGTGCAGAGATGGGGCATTAAAATATTCTGTGATTTAGAAGTTGTTTATTTCTCTCCAATTTTGTCAAATTTGATCCATTAACCCACTTTTATGATTCTGAAATGTTCCTCTTTATCTCTGATAATACTCTTTATCCTGAATTCCATTTTATCTTATGTTATTACAGTCATTCCAGCCTTCTTCTGCTTACTATATGCAGGTATATGTGTTTTCTATCCATTTTCCTGGAACCTATCTGTTTATAATTAAAGTCTGTCTCCTTTACATGACAGACAGGTATGTCTTGTACTTACTCTCTTCTGGTAATTTCTAAGTGTAAGTTGGAATATTTAGCAATATAATTATTGTTATGATTCAATTTAAGTCTAAAGTTTGTTTTATGTATGGCTCTTTGATATTTTTCTTTTCCTTCCTTCCTTTCTTCTTTTGAATTTTCCCTTTTAAATTTTATTTTTTGGGGGGCTTGTTTTGGCTATTCATCTTGATGTTATTAATTGATCATTAAAATGATTATTATAGACATCTTTAATTTATTTCACAGCCTACTCACAGTTAATATTTTTTCATTTTACTTAAATGCAGAATCATTCATTTCAACCTCAGCCCATTTAACATTCCCTTGCCATTCTTTTACTGTTTTCATTTGTATTATACTTCCATCTATTATCAAGCCCAAATGATAGTGTTAAAATTTTTGTTTTAGAGGTCTTGTGAAGATGGAGGATTAGGACAACCCCAAACTCACCCCCTCTCATGTTTACAGTATGATATGCCTGACATCTGTGTAAGTAAACCAGACAGGGATGAGAAGAATGACAGAACAAGTTCCACACTAAATATACAGAAGAAGCGGCATGTGAGAAGTTAGGAAGGATGGAAATTGGGGTGGAGAGCTGCTTGTAGAAAGGAAGGAGTTGCAGGAACAGGGAGCAGAAAGAAATATTCCCTTGTACCCGGGAGCCCACACGGGGAAGACAAATCCCCATAATGTCTGGCTTTGAAAACCAGAGGAGCTGAATTCCTGGAGTTTGTATAACTAGCAGGGACTTCAAACTTGGAGCTTTAAAAGTAAGCTACTGCCGCACTAGGAAAGCCTGGAGGGCAAGGGATAGAGGAGTCCCACCCTTAAAGAGACAGCAGCATGAGAATCAACATAGGAACAGCAGTTTGCACACCTAGAGAAAATGGGAGGAAGAGTTGTTTATACTGATTTCAGAGTGTGTTGCAGGACTTCTCCAGGAACAAAGGAGCTGGCAGGCACCATTTTCTTCCCCTGCCCCCCAGCATAAAAACAGGGCCACACATGGGAGGCGGTGGTATGCAGAGATTTGCCTAACCTGTTAGCACTATGCCCTGCTCACACATTTTTCTGAGAACTTGCCCACTCCAAGTCCGCTGACCTGGGTCCTGGGCAAAGTGCAAATTTGGCTGATGCCATGCACATGTGCCCTGCAGAGCCACTGCACATAGATGTCATGCTCCAAGCCCCTAGTGTCCTCTGTGCATTCTTGGGGGGATTCAGCCAAGGACTAGCAGCTTTGGGCAAATTTTGCTAACTGCTGCCTTGCCTCGAACCCTCCTGCTATAATGCCCCCTCAGAGCCAGCCTGCCTCAGTCTCACTAACACCACAGGGAGCAGGCACAGTGCACAATAGGCAGAGCATCAATGCAGACATCTGGAAAGAAAGAAAAAGTGACTCAGACACAATAGCTGGATGCAAGCAACATATATATTAGACTCCCTTGAAGTGCCAGATTCTGGTGAACAGGGAAAACTGAAATGCAGGACACTATAGGATCTCTTCTTCATAAAGCCACTACTTTGAAGAGAAGACATAGCTAACTTTCCTAACACGCAGAAATAGACACAGAGAGGTAGAAAAAATGAGGAGACAGGAATATGTCCCAAATGATAGGACAGGACAACATCACATCAGGAGATCTAAGAAAAACAGAAATAAGTAATATGCCTGATAGAGAACTTAAAATTATGATCATAAACATACTCACTGGACTTCAGAAAAGGGTGGAGAACATGAGTGAGACCCTTGACAATGAGATAAAAAATATCATATCAGAGATAAAGAACTCAATAACTGAAATTAAAAATACAATAGATAGAACAAATAACAGGCTACAGGAAGCAGAGGAATGTGTAAGTAACTTAGAGGTAAAGTAATGGAAAGCAATCAAGCTGAACAGGCAAGAGATAAACAAATACTGAATAATGAGAACAGACTTAGAGAACTCAGCAACACCATCAAACAAAATAACATTCACATTATAGGAATCCCAGAAGGAAAAGAGAGAGGTGGTCATACAATGTATTTTAAAGAAATAATAGGTCAAAACTTCCTGAATCTAGGGAGGGAAACAGAGATCCAGATTCAGGAAACACAGAGATCCTCCAACAAATTCAACCCACGGAGGTCTGCAGCAAGACACATAGTAATTAAAATGGCAAAAATTAATGATAAAGAAAGAATTTTAAAGGTTGCAAGAGAAAAGAAGACAGTGACATACAAAGAAAATCTCATAATACTATTAGCTGACTTTTCAGCAGAAACTTTGCAGGCCAGAAGGGAATAGTATGGTATATTCAAAGTGTTGAAAGGGAAAAATCTGCAGCCAAGGATACTCTATCCAGCAAACCTATCATTCAGAATAGAAGGGGAGATAAATAGTTTCCCAGACAAAGAAAAGCTCAAAAGAATTAATTCACCAAACCATCCCTATACGTAGGGGTACTCTGTGAGTAGAAACAAACAAACAAACAGACAAACACATAAATAAGACTAACAAATATAGCAAGCGTAAAAGCAAAAAAATGTAAGTATATCTGTAAAAATCATTCAAGAGAAGCACAAAATAAAAGGATATAAAATATGATACCAAGTATCTTAAATGTGGAGGGAAGGAGTAGAGAATGAGTTCAAAATTAAATGACCATCAGCTTAATATAGACTGTATATGCACAGATGTTATATATAAACTGAATGGCAATCACAAATCAAAAAACAAAAACAGACACTGAAAAAATAAAGATTAAGGAATCCAAGTATTCCACTAAAGAAAGCTAACTAATCATGAGAGAAGAGAGCAAGAGAAGAAAGGAACAAAGAGGAACTACAAAATAACCATAAAACAAGTAACAAAATGGCAGTAAATACACACATATCAATAATCACTTTAAATACAAATGGACTAAATGCTCCAATCAAAAGACATACAGTGACAAAATAGATTAAAGAAATAACATATAAGACTCATTTATATGCTGCCTACAAGAGACTTATTCCATACCTAAAGACACCAGCAGATTGAAAGTGAGGGGATGGAGAAATATTTATCATGAAAATGGATATGAAAAGAAAGCTGGAGTAGCAATACTTACATTGGACAAAATGACTTTAAAACAAAGGCTATAAGGGACAAAGAAGGACACTATATAATTATAAATGATACAATCCAACAAGATATATCAGTGGTAAATATTTATGTACCTAAAATGGAAACACCCAAATACATAAAGCAGTTAATAACAAACATAAAGGAAATAATCAATAGTAATACAATAATGGTAGGGGACATTATCACTCCACTTACATCAATGGATAGATAATCTAAACAGAAAATTAACAAGGAAACAGTGGCTTTGAATGAGACATTGGCCAAGATGGATCTAACAGATACATTCAGAACATTCCATCCTGAAACAGCAGAATACACATTATTTTCAAATGCACCTGCAACATTCTCCAGGATAGATCACATATTAGGCCACAAACAAGCCTTAACAAACTTAGAAAGACTGAAATCATACCACACACCATTTCTGACCAGAATGCTATGAATTCAGAAATTAACCACAAGAAAAAAACTTGTAAACCACACAAACATATGGAGGTTAAATAACATAGTACTAAACAATAAATGAGTCAACCAAGAAATCAAAGATGAAATAAAAAAATACATGGAGACAAAAAAAAAATGAAAACATAATTGTCCAGAATCTTTGGGATACAGCAAAAGCTATTCTAAGAGGGAAGTTTATATCAATATGGGTCTACCTCAAGAAGCAAGAAACATAACCAGTAAACAACCTAACATTACATCTAAAGGAACTATGAAAAGAACAACAAACAAAACCCAAAGCCAGTAGAAGGAAGGAAATAATAAAGATTACAGCAGAAATAAACAAAATAGAAACTAAAAACAAGACAAAGCAACAAATAATAGAACAACAGATCAATGAAACCAGGAGTTGGTTCTTTGAAAAGATCAACAAAATTGATAAATCTTTAGCCAGAGTCTTAAAAAACAAACAAACAAGCAAACATAAAAAGAGAGAAGACTCAAATAAATAAAATAAAAAATGAAAAGAGAAATAACAACACCACAGAAATACAAAAGATTGTAAGAAAATTTTATGAAAAATTATGTCAAAAAATTGAACAACCTAGAAGAAATGTGTAAATTCCTAAAACATAACCTCCTGAAATTGAATCAGGAAGAAAGAAAATTTGAACAGATCAATTACTAGCAATGAAATTTAATCAGTACTCAAAAAACTACCAGGAAACAAAGTCCAGGACCAGATGGCTTCACAGGTGAATTCTATTGAATATTTAAAGAAAAGTTTATACCTATTCTTCTCAACTATTCCAAAACATAGAAGAGGAAGGAAAACTTCCCAATTCATTCTATGAAGCCAGCATTATCCTGATACCAAAACCAGATAAAGACACTACAGATAAAGAGTACTGCAGGTCACTATCTCTGATGAACATAGGTGCAAAAATCCTCAACAAAATATTAGTAAACTGAATCCAAAGATACATTAAAAAAGTCATTCACCATGATCAAGTAGGATTTATCCCCAGGATGTAGGGGTGGTTCAATATTTGCAAGTCATCGATTTGACACATCACACCAATAAAAGAAGGAATAACACCATATGATCATTTCAGTAGATGAAGTATTTGACAAAGTGCATTCATGATAAAAACCTTCAGCAAAGTAGGATTAGAGTGAACATACCTCAACATAATAAAGGTCATATAGCAGAAACCCACAGCTAACATCATATTCAATGGTAAAAAAAAACTGAAAGCATTCCTCCCAATGTCAGGAAAAAGACAGGGATGTCCACTCTCACCACTATTATTTAATATAGTACTGGAAGTCCAGGTCACAGCAATCAGACAAGAGGGAGGAATAAAAGACATTGAAATTGGTAAGGAAGAAGGCAAACTTCCACTAACTGCAGATGACATGATATATTATACAGAAAACCCTGAAGAATCCACCAAAAAACTACTAGAACTTACAAGTAAGGTTGCAGAATGCAAAATCAATGTACAGAAATCTGTGGCATTTTTATATACTAATAATGAAGCAATAGAAAGAGAAATTAGGAAACCAATCCCAGTTAAAACTGCATCAAAGATAATAAAATACCTAGGAATAAACTTAACCAAGGGGATAAAAGGTCTGTATTCTGAAAACTATAAAACATTGATGAAAGATATTGAAGATGATACCAACAAGTGGACAATATTCCATACTCATGAGTTGTTAGAGTAAATATTGTTAAACTGTCCATATTACCCAAAGCAAAGCAATCTACAGATTTAATGCAATCCTTATCAAAATACCAACAACATTTTTCACAGAACTAGCACATACAATCCTAAAATTTGTATAGAACAACACAAGATTCTGAATAGCCAAACAGTCTTGAAAAAGAAAATAAGAGCCAGAGGTTTCACACTTTTGGATTTCAAATTATACTACAAAACTGTATTAATCAAAACAGCATGGTACTGGAACACACACAAAAAGACATATAGATTAATAGAAGAGAACTCCCAGAAATAAACCCATGCTTATATGGTTAATCTTCAACAAAGGAGGAAAGAATATGCAATAAGAAAAAGACAGCTTCTTCAACAAATGGTATTGGGAGAATTGGACAAATACATACAAAAGAATGAAACTGTACCACTGGCTTACACCATACACAAAGATAATTTCAAAATGGATTAAGGACCTAAATTTGAGACCTGAAACTATAAAAATACTAGAAAAGAGCACAGGTGGTAATCTGTCTCCTGAGGCAAGGGAAACAAAAGCAAAAAGAAACTATTGGGACTACATCAAAATAAAAAGCTTCTGTACAGAAAGGGAAACAATCAACAAAACAAAAAGACAACCTACTGAATTGGAGAAGATATTTGCAAATTTAATCTCTTATAAAGGGTTAGTAACCAAACAATATAAATAATTTATACCCCCAAAACCCCCAAAACCAAATAATCCAATTAAAAAAACAGGCAGAAGACATGTACAAACATTTCTCCAAAGAAAACATATAGGTATCCAACAGACACAATGAAAAGATGCTCAGCATCATTCATCATCAGGGGAATGCAAATCAGAACTACCATGAGATATCACCACACACCTGTCAGAATGGCTAAAATTTAAAAAAAAGCAACACTAGCAACAAGTGTTGGAGAGGATGTGGGAAAAAAAAGAACCTTGTGCACTATTAGTGGGAATCAAACTGATGTAGCCACCGTGGAAAACAATATGGAGGTTCCTCAAAAAAGTTAAAAATAGAACTACCCTATGATTCAGAAATCACACTACTAGTTACCCCAAAATACAAAAACACTAATTTGAAGGGATATATGTACCCCTACATTTATTGCAGCATTATTTACAATGGCTAAGTTATGGAAGTTGCCCAAGTGTCCATACATCTACAGATGAATGGGTAAAGAAGATGTGATACACACACACACACACACACACACACACACACACACACAGGGATATTATTAATAAGAAGAAATGAAATCTTACCATTTACAACCACATGAATGGAGCAAGAGAGTAGAAGACAAAGTGAAATCAGCCAGTCAAAGAAAGACAAATACCATAGGATTGCACTCATGTGAGATTTAAGAAACAAAACAAACAAGCAAAGAAAAAGGAGAGAGACAAACCAAGAAACAGACTTAACTATAGAGAACAAACTGATGGTAATCTGAGGGGAGTGGGTGGAGGGATGGGTGAAATAGGTGATGGGGATTAAGGAGTCACCTGTATTGATGAGCACTGAACAATGTATAGAATTGTTGAATCACTACATTTTATGCCTAAAATTAATATAACACTATGTTAACTATACTGGAGTTAAAATTAAAAACTTCATAAAAAATTTAACTTTATACAAACATTAAAGAAACTAGGAGTTAACATGATTTTATTTACCTACATACTATTTCTAATGATCTTCATTCATTATTTAAAATACAAGTGTCCTCTGCTATCATTTTCCTCCAAAATGAAGAATTTACTTTAGCATTTACTATAGGATGGGTCTGGTGGTTGCAAATTCCCTTAATTTTTCTTTATGTAAAAATGTTTTTATTTTTGCCTCCAGTCTTAGAGGATATTTTTAGCAGATATAAAATTCTTCATTGATCTTTGTTGTTTTGTTTACCTTTCAGTCCTATAAAGAGGATTTCAATGTCTTCTAATCTTCATCCTTTTGTTTAACAGTCTTCGATGTTTTGGGTTGTCGTTCTCCATATTTAATATGCAGTTTTTCTCTAGGTACTCTAAAGACCGCAAAAATTTTCTTTTCACCCTGGTTTTCTGCATTTGATTTTTATTGTTATTGGTGTGGATTTCTTCAAATGTATCCTGTTTAGGTTTCAATCAGCTTAAATCTGTACATTTATACGTTGCAGCAAATTTGTATAGTTTTCTGTTAGTGTTTCTTCGAATATCTTGTCTTCCCTATTGTCTGTCTCATCTCCCTTTTGAAAGAGAGATTTTGTGATATTAACCTACAGGTTCTTGAAGCTTTATATATTTTTCAGTGTTTCATCTTCTAATTGGATGATTTCTATATGGTTGCCTTCAGTTTCAGTTGTTTTTCCATTATACTCCTTCCACCATAAAGTGCAGCTAGTGAATTTATTTTAGATGTGTTTTCCAGTCCCAAAATTTACTTCAGATTTTGCATTTTGTCCTTTTTTATATTTTCTACTTTTTTTGTTATATTTTCTTCTAATGTTTCATTTTTTTTTTTACTTACCTGACCACTAAGCATAATTACATTAGTTTCTCTGATACTTCCACACCCAGGTCATCTCAATATTGGCATCCATATATTCCCTATTCTTGAGACTGAGTCATATGTTCTTGTTTCCCAAATGTTAAAGATGACAATTTTATCCTGGTTATTTTATGTATTATGTTATGTAGGTTATGAATTCTCTAATATTTCCCCCAAAATATGCATGTTTTTGTTCTATTGATCAATTAATCCACTTAGATTCGAACTTTAAAATGTCATACAGTGACATATAGCAGTTCAGATATCAGTTCAGTGCTTTCATCCTTGGTTGAGATCTGCCATCAGATTCAGGGGTCACCTATGAATTTAGGCTGCATCTATACACCACCAAGTTTTTCCTCTTCTTTGGTTCTCTTCTTTCAAAGGGTTTGTTTCCATTTCCAGTGGGATTTTATTGCCATGACTTTCCTCCTTTGATTTCTCAAGCATGATAGAGAAGAGGCTCTTTTTTCCCGGTTTTGCTGCCCTTAAACTGCAATCACAAACTATGGCTACCCTATAGAAAACGAAAATAAACTATGGCTACCCTAAAAAAATGAAAATAAAACTGTAGCATTCATTTCATGCTGTTTTGCTTGCTCCAAGTTTTGACTTACTTTCAATATTTGAGTGACTTTTTAAAATTTTTTTCCAGAGACTTTAGATAGCTGTTTTATGTATTTTTCTCAGAGTTTATATTTCTTATTAGCATGAGGATTGGTCAAGAGTTTGTAAATGATATTGGTGGGAAGATCTAGTATTTACTCCATCATATTGGAAGCAGAACTCTCTCTTCTACCTATTTTAACTAATACTTGTAGTGCGAGAAAAAAAGATAGTAAAAGATCATGTGGCATTTACCTACTCAGGCTCTATATGTGATTCTACAATAGGGGCTAAGACATGGTGATCTACAAAGTATGGCATGCAATCATTCCTATTGGTCTATCAAGGAAAGGAAAAGGGGATAGATACACATGTTAAAGTATAATTTCATTGCTTGCACTGTTCTTAATTTTCATCGCTTTATTTTTCTAAGTATTACTCATCGTTATTATATAATGATGTATTAATTAACCAAACCACTTAACTAGTTTTCTTATTATAAAATGATTGCTGATTTCATATATTTATGTTAGCTGTTCCAGAATTGTATTAAAATGTAAAAATAAATTTTGGAAATTATATTTTCTTTCTTGAGACCAACTGCATATAGTAAAGCCCATTTTAAGATTTTCACACATGACCCAGAATATAGTAAAGTTGACAATACTTCTTATATGAACATGACTTAAGAAAAAATCAATCATATTTCAATTCATGTAAGACACCATCACTTATATGATGCAGTGTTTTAAGAAATACAACTAATTCACATAAAACACAATACTGTTTATTTCTTTATTTTTTATCCAAGTTAGTTAACATATAGTGTAGTAGTGGTTTCAGGAGAATTTGGCAATTCATCACTTACATATAATGCCCAGTACACATCTCAACCAGTGCCCTCCTTAATGCCCATCATCCATCCCACCCAACTCCCTTCCAGCAACCCTCAGTTTGTTCTCTGCATTTAAGAGTCTTCTATGGCTTGCCTCCCTCTCTGTTTTTATCTTATTTTTCCTTCCTTTCCCCTATGTTCATCTGTTCTGTTTCTTAAATTCCACATATGAGTAAAATCATATGATATTTGTCTTTCTCTGATGGACTTATTTTTCTTAGCACAATTCCCTCTAGTTCCATCCATTTTGTTGCAAATGGAAAGATTTCATTCTTTTTGATCACTGAGTAATATTCCATTGTGTGTGTGTGTGTGTGTGTGTGTGTGTGTGTACACACACTACATCTTCTTTATCCATTCATCAGTTGATGGAAATTTGGGCTCTTTCTATAATTTGGCTATTGTCGACAGTATTGCTATAAACACTGGGGTGCATGTTCCTCTTTGAATCAGCATTTTTGTATCTTTGAATAAATAACTAGTGGTGCAGTTGCTGGGTCATAAGGTAGTTCTATTTTTAACTGTTTGAGGAATTTCCAAACTGTTTTCCAGAGTGGCTGCATCAGTTGGCTTGTATGCCAAGAAAGCAAAAGTGTTCCCTTTTCTCCACAGCTTGTCAACATCTGTTGCTTCCTGAGTTGTTAATTTTAGTCATTCTGACCAGTGTGACATTGTATCTCATTGTGGTTTTGATTTGTATTTCCCTGATTATGAGTGATGTTGAGTATCTTTTCATGTGCCTGTTGGCCATCTCGATGTCTTCTTTGGAAAAGCATCTGATCATGTTTTCTGCCCATTCTTTCACCTGATTATTTGCTTTTTGGGGGTGTTGAGTACGATTAGCTCTTTATAGGTTTGGATAGTAACCCTTCAACACATAGGTCATTTAAAAATATCTTATTCCACTGGCTGCCTTTTAGTTTTGTTGATTGTTTCTTTGCTGTGCAGAAGCTTTTTATATTGACGAGGTCCCAAAAGTTTGTTTTTGCTTTTGTTTCCCTTGCCTCTGGAGACAGGTCTCATAAGAAGTTTCGTTGATGGGGGGTGGGAGGGAGGGGAAAGTAGGTGATGGGCATTGAGGAGGGCACCTGTTGGGATGACCACTGGGTGTTGTATGGAAACCAATTTGACAATAAATTTTATATTAAAAAAAAAGAAAAGAGGTTTCTATGGCTGAGGTCAAAGAGGTTGTTGCCTGTTTTCTCCTCTAGGATTTTGATGATTTCCTGTCTCACATTTAGGGCTTTCATCCATTTTGAATTTATTTTTGTGTATGGTGTTACGAACATGATCCAGTTTTACTCTTCTGTATGTCACTGTCCAGTTTTCCCAACACTATTTGCTGAAGAGACTATCTTTTTCTCCATTGGATCGTCTTCCTGCATTGTTGGAGATTAGTTGGCCATACATTTATGGGTCCATTTCTGAGTCTCTATTCTGTTCTATTGATCTATGTGTCTACGTGTGTGTGTGTGTGTGTGCGCGCAGTACCATACTGTCTTGATGATTACAGCTTTGTATGACAGCTTTAAGTCTGGAACTGTGATACCTCCAGCTTTGGTTTTCTTTCTCAACATTACTTTGGCTATTTGGGGTCTTTTCTTATTCCACACAAATTTTAGGATTGTTTATTCTAGCTCTGTGAAGAATGTTAGTGTTATTTTGGTAGGGATTGCATTGAATGTGTATATTGCTTTGGGTAGTGTTGGCATTTTAACAATATTTGTTCTTCCAGTCCATGAGTATGGAATATTTTTCCATTTCTTTGTGTCTTCTTCAGTTTCTTTCATAAGGCTTCTATAGTTTTCAGCATACAAATCTTTTACCTCTTTGGTTAGGTTGATTCCTAGGTATCTTATGGTTTTTGATGCAATTGTAAATGGTATCAATAACTTGACATCTCTTTCTGCTGCTTCAGTATTGGTGTATAGAAATTCAACTGATTTCAGTACGTTAATTTTATATCCTGTGACTGCCAAATTCAAGTATCAGGTCTAGTAGCTTTTTGAGGGAGTCTTTCGGGTTTTCCACACAGAGTATCATGTTGTCTGTTAAGAGTGAAAATTTGACTTCTTCCATGCCAATTTTACTTCTTTTTGTTGTCTGATTGCTGAGGCTAGGACTTCCAGTACTATGTTCAACAACAGTGTAAGAGTGGACATCCCTATCATGTTCCTGACCTTAGGGGAATGGTCTCCGTTTCTCCCCACTGAGGATGATATTAGCTATGGGTCTTTCATATATGGCCTTTATGATGTTGAGTTATGTTCCTTCTATCCCTACTTTCTTGAGGGCTTTTATAAAGAAAGGATGCTGTATTTTGTCAAATGCTTTTTTATGCCATCTATTGAGAGGATCATGTGGTTTTATCCTTTCTTTCATTAATGTGATGTATCATGTTGATTGATTTTCAGATATTGAATCAGCCTTGCTGCCCAGGAATGAATCTATGTGATCATGGTGAATAATTCTTTTAATGTACTGTTGAATTAAATTTGCTAGTATCTTTTTTTAGAATTTTTGCATCCCTACTCATTAGGGAAATTGGTCTGTAATTCTCCTTTTTAATGGGGACCTTGTTTGATTTTGGAATCAAGGTAATACTGGCCTCATAGAATGAGTTTGGAAGTTTTCCTTCCATTTTTATTTGTTGGGATAGCTTCAAAAGAATAGCTATTGACTCTTCTTTAAATGTTAGGTGGAATTACCCTAGAAGGCATTCGGCTCTGGACTCTTGATTGTTGGGAGATTTTTGATTACTGATTCAATTTCTTTACTGGTTATGGGTCTGTTCAAATTTTCTATTTCCTCCTATTTCAGTTTTGGTAGTTATATGTTTCTAAGAATTTAAATATTTCTTCCAGATTGATCAATGTGTTGCATATAATTGCTTATAATATTATTTTATTGTTTGTAGTTCTGTGGTGTTGGCTGTGGATCTCTCCTCTTTCATTCTTAATTTTTTTTTTTTTTAATTTCTGTCCTTTCCTTTTCTTTTTGATAAATCTGGCTAGGGGGTTATCAATTTTGTAAATTCTTTCAAAGAACCAGCTGCTAGTTTCACTGATCTGTTCTACTGTTGTTGTTTTTTTTAATTTTTTTAAATTTGAAATCACTGATTTCTGCTCTAATCTTTATTATTTTCATTATTCTGCTGGTTTTAGTATTCATTTTCTGTTCTTTTCCAGCTCCTTTAGGTGTAAGGTTAGGTTGTGTATTTGAGACATTACTTCCTTCTTTAGAAGGCCTGTATTGCTATATACTTCCCTCTTACGACTACTTTTCCTACATCCCAAAGATTTTGAATTGTCATGTTTTCATTTTCATTGGCTTCCATGTACTTTTTTATTTCCTTTTTAATTTTTTGATTCATCTATTCATTATTTAGTAGGATTTTCTTTAACTTTCAAGTATTTGTGGTATTTCTAAATTTTTTCTTGTGGTTGATTTCAAGTTTCATAGTGTTGTGATCTGAAATTATGCATGGTATGATTTTGATGTTTTTGAAACTGTTGATGGCTGATTTGTGACCCAGTATGTGATCTATTCTGGAGAATGTACCATGTGCATTCGAGAAGAATGTGTATTCTGCTTCTTTAGGATAAAATGCTCTCAATATATCTGTTAAGTTCATCTGGTTCAGCGTGTCATTCAAAGCCATTATTTCCCTGTTGATTTTCTGCTTAGATGATCTGTCCATTGTTGTAAGTGGAGTGTTAAAGTCTTCTACTATTATTGTATTATTACCAATTTGATTCTTTATGTTTGTGATTAATCAATTTATATATTTGGGTGCTCTCAGGTTGAGTCATAAATTTTACAAGTGTTAAATGCTGTTGGTGAATAGACCTCTTAATTATGATACAATGTCCTTAATCTCTTGTTATAGTCTTTGTTTTAAAATTTAGCTTGTCTGATATAAGTATGGCTACTCCAGCCTTCTTTTGACATCCATTAGCATGATAGATGGTTCTCCATCTCCTCACTTTCAATCCATAGGTGTCTTTATGTCTAAAATGAGTCTCTTGTAGGCAGCATATAGATGGATTCTGTTTTTTTATCCATTATGATACCCTATATCTTTTAATTGGAGCATTTAGTTCATTTACATTCATAGTGATTACTGAAAGATATGAATTTAGTGCCATTGTATTGCCTGTAGAGTTGGTGTCTCTGATGATGTTCTCTGGTCCTTTCTAGTCTTTGTTGCTTTTGGTCTTTTGTTTTGTCTTGTTTCATCTTGTTTTTTTCTCCACTCAATGACTCCCCCTTAAAATGTCTTGCAATGCTAGTTTAGGGGTCATGAATTCCTTTAGTTTTGTTTGTCTGGGAAACTCTTTATCTCCCCTTCTATTCTTAATGATGGTCTTGCTGGATAAAGAATTCTTGGCTGCATATTTTTACCATTCAGCACTTTGACTAGATTTTGCCACTCCTTTCTGGCCTGCCAATTTTCTGTGGACAGATCTGCTTTGAACCTGATCTGCCTTCTGTTGTAGCTTAAGTCTGTAAGCTTTTTGTTCCTTGCTGCTTTCAGGATTCTTTCCTTGTCTGTGTATTTTATGAATTTGACTATGATATGCTTTGGTGATGGTTGGTTTTTGTTGACACTAATGGGAGTTCTCTGTTCTCCTTGGATTTTGATGTCTGTGTCCTTCCCCAAATTAGAAAAATTTTCAGGTATAATATGCTCACATAAACCTTCTGCCCCTTTTTCCTCTCTTAATCTTCTGGGACTCCTATGATACGAATGTTATTTCTCTTTAAAATATTACTGAGTTCTCTAAGTCTTATATCGTGATCTATTGCCTTCATTTTCCTCTTTTGTTTTGCTTCATTATTTTCCATAATTTTATGTTCTATATCATTTATTTGCTGCTCTGCTTTGTCCATCCTCACCATCCTGGCATCCATTTGAGATTGCATCTTGGTTATAGCATTTTTAATTTTGGCTTGCCTAGATTTTAGTTCTTTTATTTCTACAGAATGGGATTCTCAGGTGTCTTCCATGCTTTTTTCAATCCCAGCTAGTATTCTTATAACTGTGGTTTTAAATTGTAGTTCAGACATCTTATTTATATCTGTATGTGTTAAATTCCTGACCATCATTTTTTCCTAGTCTTATTTTGGGGTGAATTCCTCCATCTTGTCATTTTGGAAGAAGAAAACAAAATTACTGCCAAGTTCTCTGGCTTAAATTATGCAGAATTTCTGTGTTAATCCTTAGATCAATTTCCTAGGTGTTCCAAATGGTTTGATGCCAATCTGTGTTTCAGGGACAAGACAAGCTAAGGGTCCCCATACTACTCCTTCACCTTAACTCCAGAATACTGTTTGTAAAAATCACTTGAAAGTTGTTTATCACACCTATTGCAAAGGGATTCTTGTTCTGCCTTGCCATGGATTTCTTTTTGAATCATATATTAATCTGCTGTGTTGCCATGCTTTCCTACTCACACACATTTTTATTTCCAAGCTGAGTCATAGTGTCATCTTTTAAAAGACATGTAAGCAGCAATTAAGTATTACACCTGCAGTACAAATAATGCACATAATTCAAATGATGTGAAGACAATATGAACAACTATGATTTCATTTCAGGTTTGCTGAGTAATATCAATTACATCATAACTGTTGCCTGGCAGGCTATCACTGATTTTAGGAATCCTCCTTATTTTAGAGATCTCAAAATGTGGAAATATGTGCTTCTTAGGGCAAATAAAATATTATTAACATTTATTTTTTAACCAGGAAATAAAGTACACCAATTGCTTTAAGGAAGAGATGATCTTTGTATGCGGTACTTTTGTTTATTAACTACTTAACACAACATTTTGGTCTGTTAAAGTAATTAAATCACTGGAAATTATTGTCACATATTATTTTTAAGAAACAAGATTCAAGATCAGGGTTTTGGCTAACTTTCTAGCTTAAGACTAAATTAATTTGAGCTTTATCTTATACTGCTGTGTGTTCCCTCCTTGCATTCCTTCCTACATGTTATATGTTTTAATCTGTAGAGTTTTTGATGCCTGCTGAAACAACTACGTAGAGAAAGTCTAAACCTTACGTTTTTTGTGTGAAGACTGCCTCATAAAATGAATAAAAAATGGGGGAAAGGTCAACTTGGGGTACCCCTTTTAATAGTATAAACAATATGACAGTATCCCCTAATGTGTCTGCTTAGTTCCAAATAAGCAATCATGGTAAGAGCACATCCAGAGAGCAAACACCCACAGACATAAATTCAAAGGAGGATTTTTATTAGATATGTATGTTGCAAATTTACAAATATTTTTTAGGCATCTTATGTATATCCTAATAATCTCATGTCTCATGTATCTATTTTCAAACCTTTTCCTTTACTAACTCCTTGCATTTCTGCACCATTATGCTATTTTTTACCTCTTTATCTTCTTCATGTAAACCTGATTCATGAAATGACTTTCCCTTTCTTCTTGCTTTACTAGGGTCTTGAGTCTTTTTTTTTTTTTTTTTTATTCTCTCAAACTCAGTTAGGGCATCACCTACTCTAGGAAAGTTCTCCTGATCTGAGTATGTTTGGTTTCAGTCCAAATTCTAGTTAAGGGTTTTGGATTTTTTTTTCTTTATTAACTTTTCTGGGTCTGTATGAGACAGCTCAGGCTGCCATAATAAAATATCACAGACTGGGTGGCTCATTTTATATTACAGAAATTTGTTTTCTCACAATTCTGGAGGCTACGAAGTCCAAGAACAAGGTACTGGTCAATTGTTTCCTGGTGAAAGCTCTCCTCCTCTGTTCTCATTGGGTTCTCACATAGGGGAAACAGAAAGGGAGGAGAGAGGAAGAGAGAGAGAGAAGGACAGCACACAGGTTTAAAAAGGCCACTAATGCTATTGAATGAGGGCCCTATCTCACTTAATCTTCCTACCACCATAAAGACCCATCTCTAAGTATAGTCACGTTGGGAGTTAGGGCTTCAACATGGATTTGAGGAAGATGCAAACATTCAGTCCATAACAGGCTATTTAAGTAATCTCTTTAGAATCAAAGAACCAAGAGGTAAACTACAAATTATTTAACTAAAATCACTCCCCACAGTCTCACTGAGCATCATTCAAAGAAGTATTTCTCCTCTGGGTGGCAAAAGAAGAGGCTTATAAAGAGAAGCAAACAATAGCAGCTCTATAAGATGGAAGGTATATGAAAAGCTGTTCCATCTATGCTTCTGGGTATTACACAGAAGCATATGCTTCTTTATTACACAAAGAAAAAAGTAAATAACTATCCTATATATTCTAAAAAATATAAATACCTCACTATTCTATCATCTTTGCATAAAACAATTCATGATCATGAACAGTATTACCACCTCACTTCTGAAGTAGCAGTGGAGTCACGACAAAGCATTATGGAAAGTAGAGGAGCCTATCACACAAAAAGGAATGAGATTGCTCCTATCTGTTTCCATCCACTCCTCAGTCCCTACCCACTAATCCTCTGTGATTCTAAGATTACCTAGGCTAGGCATTCTTTTATTTTGCTTACTATATAATTTTCTGATTTCCTGAGTATTTTCATTTTGCCCCTCCAGATCCACCCTCTAGTCTTCCTGTTCATGAGTGTTAGATGCTTCCTGCTATTGGTGGTGCCTGCTCTTCTCTCCCCTGCTCATTCCCTTTTAAACAGTCCTTTCATTAAACTCTCATCCTTTACGCCTTTGACTGTGGCATTGATTTCCATCAGGAATCTAACAAATATATCTGTGTATGTGTCTTTCACCTAGAGAACTACGTCCCCTGAGGATGACCTAATTAAATTTGTATTTCATAGCTTAGCACAGTGCCTGATGCAGTGAAAGGCTGAATGAATAATTTTACTTCCCCATACATTAAATTTCAGTCTTCATTACTTATTTTTGTTATTGTTACAGATTCAGTACATAATGACTAGAAGCATTTCACTGTCTGTCAGAGTATCCTGAAATTTCATTTGAAATGTGAGAGTGGAGGGCGCCTGGGTGGCGCAGTCGGTTAAGCGTCCGACTTCAGCCAGGTCACGATCTCGCGGTCCGTGAGTTCGAGCCCCGCGTCAGGCTCTGGGCTGATGGCTCGGAGCCTGGAGCCTGTTTCCGATTCTGTGTCTCCCTCTCTCTCTGCCCCTCCCCCGTTCATGCTCTGTCTCTCTCTGTCCCAAAAATAAATAAAAAACGTTGAAAAAAAAAATTAAAAAAAAAAAAATGAAATGTGAGAGTGGAGAATAGGTTTTCTCTTTGTGCAGTAGCTATATATTATACAGTCAGAACAATAAACCAAACCTCCAGACAATTACAATGCCCTTTGTTTGTGGTGCTTATCTCACATAAAGTCTCCTGAAGACCACTTGGGGTTAAATAAAAAGTTGATAAAATTTGTGGAGGAGTGAGGAACTATGCTTCATCTTATACAACTAGAGCATTGGATTTGCCATCATATTAAGGTGTAATGGAGGAAGCCAAGAGGGAGCAACTGAATATTACAGTGAGAAAGAGAAAGGAAAACCCAATACCCATAGCACAAACAGAGAGATAATGGGAGGATAAAAATTGACATCGACATACTGTCTTTTAAATTTGAAACATACTATTTTGTCCATTCTGTTTCTCATTTACATGAGGCCTGGATTGCTGGAGTTAGATCATGTAGTGTGCTCATGTAAATGCTTTAGCTTGATGACTTTTGCTGAATATAGCTTTTTTTCAGAGAGGTACCAACTAGAGGAAAAATAAATATAAAGACGAGTATCTCTATAAAAGATTATAGCGGACCTTTGAACTGAAGACACAGATGGGAAAATATAGTTCTCAGTACTCCTAAAAAGTCATTTTTCCCCTCACTGGTGATAACCATAAATAACTTATTAAGTGGATAACACCATTAAATTTCAATAGCAGTTCACCTGGAGAAATTTTCTAGAAAATGATAAAGGTGATTGGTACAATGGGGCTTAATTTGAAGGCATGGATACATTTAGCATTAGAGAAAAATCATTCTCTGTGTTTGGTCTGAGGAAGACTAAGGAAAACAAGAAAATAATTCAATAAACATAATCTTTTTACCCTGTCCTAGCAGGGGTAGGGATGAGAGGATGGGAGGTAGATCAGAGTTCAGGCCCTTAAGTGCCACTACCTTGAAAGAACCTGTGGCATAGGAAGTACTTCTCAACAACAGTACAGGTAATTCATAACAGAGTCTAGAACATTCTGTATACAGATTGAAGAAAGGACTAGGTTAATCCATAGCTTAATTTGTTCTCATGGTATATGGAAACTTATGAATAACAAAAAGCAGCATGGAATTGAACCATGCAGCTTATTTTTCTCTCTTTTCTTCCTTTCCCCCCTACCCCTAGCTTTTTATTGTTATTTAAAAATGCTGTAATACTTCATATGGTGCTCAGCTTTCAGGAATTAGAGAATATTTCCTCTAGCTAATATAACACCTGTATATTCTCTCAGATTCTAGCCAGGTCTGATAGACTCATAGACTGCGTTTGCCTTTCCTGGAAGAGGCAGAACACACAGTTCTTATTGAGGGATCTGTTCATCAAAATATCTTACCACAACACCATAGATTTGTTTATAAATAGAAAATTGTTAATCTCAAATATTCAGTGTTCCTTTTGTTTCCTATGAAATAAAAGAATTTCTGATTCCAATATTCTGAAAAGCTAAATTAGCAATGTAGCAGCTCAGCTGCTTAAAGTGTAATATGTAACAAAATTGCTATGTTAAAATAGAGATCTAATGATACCTTCCTTAATTTGATCACTGAAATGGCAAACCCCTTTCCAACATAACAGTTTCTATAGATACCACATGCTTATGATCAAATTTGCTTTTCTGAAAGTGTTTTTCTCCCCTACTTGATTGTATTTTACATCTTCTTTCTGGCAGTAATTTACAATTAAACATAAGGAAAAATAGTGCAAGGCAAAATATACTCTACATCTGTTATACTGTTCAAATAAATACACAATCTGCACAAAACAGATTTCCTAGTGGGCAAATTGCAAATGACTGACTAGATAGAATCAATACTTTTTTTAATGGCATTAGGGACCTACTAAGTGTTGCTGGAGGAATTTTCCATGTACTCTAGCCACCTACCAAACAGCGTAAATGTTCTGTCAAAAACATTTAAATTAAGCTGTTGTAATAATTGGTACCATACAAGATGGATTCTGGTTAAGAAGCAGGTTTTTATCTCTGAAGTATAAATATAGTTCTCTGCTACAATATTGGTTTGAAAACATACAAATAACTTAGGGAAAGGAGTCTTTGAAACTGAAGGAAATTGTGTTTTAAGTATAACTGACATACAATGTTATGTTAGTTTCAGGTGTAAAACAGTGATTCAACAAGTTTATACATTATGTTACATTTACCACAAGTATTGCTACCATCTGTCACCATACAACCCTATTATATTCCCTATGTATTACTTTTATTCCCATGACTTATTCATTCCATAATTAGAAGACTGTATCTTCCACTCCCCTTCACCCATTCCCTCACCCTCTCCCCTCTAGTAACTACCAGTTTGTTCTCTGTGTTTATAGGCCTGGTTCTGCTTTTTGTTTGTTTGCTTATTCATTTGTAAGGAAACGTTTTTTAAAAAATCAGTGGAAATAGCTGATACATCATTTTCTTCATAGCATTCAGTTAATTTTATTGTAGCTTTGTGGTCTTTCCTATATATTAAACAATAAAAATAAATCAGACTTCTAATGAGGAATTTAAAAAATTATGCTATTTTCCATTAAACCAGTTTTGTGTTTAAAAATTTATGGTAATTTATTTTATTCTATTTTAGGTCATTTCCACCTAAACTATGAAAAAGCTATGGCAAGGATTTTTATTGGTTCTTAGCATTTTGAGCATCCCAGTGTTTACTAAAATTTCAGGATATTCTTCATCTCTTTCTCTGAATGTTATGGAGACATTATCAGTTCTTTAAGGTGATTCTGTATTGCTGCTATATAACCCCTGCATAAATCAGAGAGGGTGCACATACATACAAACACACCAAACGAAACTTTGGCAGTCTGCAAATGGTGCTTAACAGTTTTTGGAGACTTGGAAGAAAAAAATAAGATCAATGACAGCAAAAACTGATCAGTACTATTTTGGCAGTATCTCTCCATATATTGTGTATAAAAACTGCCTCAATGGTATTAACATAATTCTTTGATTTGAGACACAATTAGCTAGAGGATCCATTTGTAACAATATATTTTTTATATTCTGTGTACCTTCAGGATAACTTCCATCATCATAAATATAAATTTGTTTTTATAATAGCATATTAGCTAATTATTTTTGTATTTTGGATTCTTCAAATCTAGGAAATCAAGATTTCCTAACATTCAGTTATAAAATATGTTACATTTGAAGACACACTTCCAAGAAATAGTAAATTAAATTGTGCTCCCAAACTGCTCCTATACATAACACTAAATTATGTTATATAAATTCATAACATTTAGACTTCATTTTTCTCATATAATTTTTCCTCATTCAGGTAAAAGATACAATGATTTGACTATCAATATATATTTCACATTCAAAAGTTGAACTTTTTGGGGTACCTGGGTGGCTCAGTAGGTTAAGCGTCTCACTTCAGCTCAGGTCATGATTTCATAGTTTGTGAATTCAAGACCCACACTGGGCTCTCTGCTGTCAGTGTAGAGCCTGCTTTGTACCCTCTCTCCCCCTCTCTCCCTGCCCCTCCCCCACTTGTGCTCTCTCTGTCTCTTCTCTCTCTCAAAAATAAATAAACATTAAAAAAAAGTGTTATAAAAAATTTGAACTTTTTGTAGTTTAGAATCCATATTCACTAATCAACACACCATTAATAAAGATCCTTCATCTTTGTCATTGTTTTTCAATTGTGTTTTAAAAGTCACTTTTTAAAACTATTAATTGTGTAAGTATTCCATCATAAATCAATGCTCTAAAATCACTATTTGAAATAAATTACCTTTTCCAGTAACCAACCATGTCACAAAGGCCAGTTGAGTCATTTCTACTCCTATTATTCTGTCACATCTAATTTGAAATAAAGCAGTTTCACAGTGTATACTGTGTTAGAGTGAACACAAGAACTTGCTGAACTCTGTTGAACCTATGGAGAAGGAATAAAAGAATAAACAGTCTTATTATGGTGAAACTATAGGGATTAATATATTTACTTCAAAATTATATTTAACAACCATATGATACTAAGAACTCAAATGATTCCTTTTTAAAAGCAAGGACCAAGATACCACAGAGCTGATGGATTTATACAGTACTGCCAAGCATTAATTATACTGCAGAGACCGTAACACCCATCATTTGGGCTGTTCAGTGGATGCCTGCTAGCAAGGTGTTAAAAGATCTACCTCCTACAGTTTAAACACCCAAACATAGATTCTGACATGCTTGTCGGAGATAAAAGAAATATATTCACCAATGAATTAACTGAACTCCAGAAAGTTACCAACCATTGCCTTATCATTCATTTCTTTTTTTCTTTTCTTCCCTGGCTTCTCAATACAATGAAAAACACGACCAAGAAATTTTGAATGGGGATAAGCATCAAAGTTATAATTAAAGTAGTTGATTACTTTTCAAATGGTGACACTCCACTTTTTATTTCTATCATTTTTCTCTATAGTGCACAAAAATATGAAAAATGTGAACTCTATTCCCTTTCCCTTCTTCCTCATCCCCAAAATATTAAGTGTAGTAATTGTACTGTGAATTACTACATCCCAACTAAGGTAATAACACATTAGTTTACAAAATCATTTATAGAAATGGGTGGTTAGGGATAGCTTTGCCTGGTAGGCTCTCTTATAGGACCTTCATGTTATCCAGACTTTAACCTTAGGATAGATGATAACAGAAATAATATCCATATATTCCAAGACTAAGCAATCATTTTGTTTGACTTTACTGAGGAATAATTGACAATTATAATGGTATAAATTTAAAGCATATAACATGGTGACTTGTTACACATATAAATTGTAGAATGATTACTAAAATCACCTCACATAACTAATGTAGGTAATATTTTTGTGTATGTGGTGAGTGTGTAAGATCTATTTTCAACAACTTTCAAGTATACGATACTGTATTAACTCTAGCCACCATGCCATACATTCAATTCTCAAAATATATTTTTCTGAAATAAGTAACTGAAATCTTGTGCCTTTTAACCTACATTACTCCATTGCCTCCTCCCTCCAGGCCCTAGTAAACATCATTCTCTTCTCTGTTTCTATAAAAATGTTTCTTTTTTTTTTTTATTTTTAGAGTCACCTATATGTGACACCATCCAGTATTTGTCTTTCTCTTTTTGTCTTATTTCACTTAGCCTAATGTACTCCAGATTCATCTGTGTCAAGATTCACCAACCTGGACCATAATATGAGGTCAATTTGATTGTAAATGAATGAATTACAGGAACATGCAGTAATATCAGCCTGGTTTTAGGAAATCAGAACCCATCAAAATATCCCCATGCTGTCACTGGGAGTCCCAAAAGACTGCCATATGTGAGCCTTCAAAGGTTTAGCATCTAGTCAGAGACAGATGGGGAAAACAATCAAAGCGACACTGAAAGGGAAATCTAGAGGTGACAAATATTTTAAACAATTTTTAACAGATTGTTCAAAGCTGAAAACCCTTTTATTCTACTGCAAATATCTCTTCTCCATAACTCCTCTCTGGTCGAAGTGGGTACTCCAGCCTGGACCAGCCCTGTGGCCACTGGTGTAGACAGAGCAGAAAACCTCAGATCAAGGCAGTAGTCTCACCAGGCTGAGGGCACATCTCCCTTTATTTTCTCCCATCTCCTCTCAACCACCCATCTCACCATAATTTTAATGAAGTTGATTTGAAGTCACAGTGTGGCTGCTGCCCCTGTATGGTGGTATCTCTTGTCAAAGTCAGTCACCAAGTATTATTTGCCCTTTTCCTTATACCATGTTCTGTCTTCCTCTTGTCTAGCTACTGGTGACGCCTCAGTGCTGGTGCCATGAAAAGCCCACCATCCATGTTGACTATGAAAGTCTCTAATTTACTACTATCTAGACTCTAAGAAGAGATGTTGAGAAGGCCATGGTCTCCAGCTCTTACCCTCATTTTGTTACATGGGCCTTAAAGTTACTCTGCTTGGTCTAGAATTTCACAAAGTCTGTATGAAAAAGTTCCCATAAGTTTCTGTCTCTTTCAGTTCTAACCATAGAGATCTAACTTCTCTTTAGAATTTCTGAAAGAGATGAATATCAGCTACTTTATACCCTCTCTCATAAGACTACCATTATTCCTTCTTCACAGTTGGTTTTTACTCATATATATAGTTGCAACCTATGCTGAGGAAAGAGAGTGAGGATTAAATAAAAAAGATGCCAACACTAAATATATGTGTCCTGAATAATTTGCATTTTTCAGATCTGTTCTGCACCCCTTTTCCTTCTTGGTCTGTGACTTTGAGACTAACCTTTGTGTGTTGAACCAACACATTCTCTTTTGAAGTTTTTAGTCAATGAGAAGCAAGGAGGAATGCGAGATCAGACTATCCATCCTGCTGGCTGCCTCTCAGACAGATCACAGCAGTTGGCAGTATTGCTCCTACCCAGCGCATAGCTTCTATCACCTATCAGGTGGTCTTCTCCTGTATCTGTTTTCTCTGATTCTCAAGTAATTACTCCTCCTTGGCTTCAAGTTTAGAAGTCGTAATGGATCTCCACTGTTACTAATGTTAGGGTTCTTTACCAACTCTTATTGGTTTCCTTGTAAACTCTTCTCAATTTCCTTGTTTAGATGTGGAATCAATTACTAGCAAGGGTGATAATACAATCTGTTCTCTATCATGGTGACTTAAATGTGGCAGTACCTTAGAAAGAAAAAATATAAAAATATCTAGATCAGTTGGGAACCCCCCCCCCCACAATCACAGCTAAGGAGCTCAGTAAGGATCCTCTGTAAATACTAGCTTCTCATTTTTTTCCCATTTGCAAACATCCTTCTTTTCCTATTTTCAACATTCCTATCTTAGCTGATTAAGACAAATATTAACTAGCTTAATTTAATGAATATTTTGTTTGTTTGTGAATCATTTAATAATGTGAAATGATTCATTTGAAATATCAGATCAGAGATTTTTTTCTATATGGTGAGAAATTCATGTTCAAAAGCCTAAAAGATAGTTTTTGAGAAATTATTGTAAATAAAAACAGTCAACCTGGTTCTTCCCTGCATTGTGGAGAGCACTTAGTCCCTGAATATCCCCACCAAGAATACTCTTCAGAGATAATCACTGTGTGGTAAGTTAGGGACAAGGCACAATCACAAATTTTGATACATTTGTGATTTCTGAAAAAGACATGATATGAAAGAAAAGGCCACTAAGTACCATTGCTCCTTTTTGTGAGAGAATCCCCTTGGTGAGTACAATTCCCAAAGCATCCTGTAGGATTTAAAGCAATATTTCAGAAGTCTACTTAATGTATGTTAGAATGAATCATCTTCACTCTCACTGCTTCTCTGCTCCTAAGCGTAACTCTCCAAGGATTTCTTTACATGAAAACCCATTTCTCCAGACAATTTTACAGTATTTTACAAATTAAGTTATTGGAAAGCTTTAATAATATAGTTGAATATAATAGTTTTCAAATGTCATTTATAATTCCACTGTCACAAATATAAATTATTAGGGTATTGTATTTGAAGTCATACTGTTCATGCAATTTTATTTTCAATTGTTTTGTCAATACTATGTTATAAGCATTTGATCATATAGTTAGAAGTTTCAAAAAGATACTTTCATACTATATAATATTCTCTTATGTATAATTATATCATATAATTGTCAAATACTATATATAAATTATTATATATATATATATAGTGTGTATATATATACATATATACATATATACAGTATATATTGTGTATAGTACATATATACAGTATATGTACTATATATATATATGTACAGTATATATATACTGTATATATGTACTATAAAGTCCCGAATGATTCCTGGTTAGATATTTAGAAGGTTTTCAGTTACTAATTATATTTTAGATTATTTTATTATTGGTTTCTTTAAAGCATGACTCCTAGGAGTCAGACAATAGACATGTTTTTAACTCTTGGTATTTACTGTAAATTCCATTTCAGTATCATTATTTACACTTCTCACCAAGAAGACAGATGTTTCTTATTTGTATAATTTTTTTAAATGTTTATTTATTCGTGAGAGGGGGAGGGAGAAAAAGTGGGACGGTAGTAGGGAGGGAGGGGGAGGGGGAGAAGCGGAGGGAGGGGGAGGGGGAGAAGCAGAGGGAGAGGGAGAGGGAGAGGGAGAGGGAGAGAGAGAGAGAGAGAGAGAGAGAGAACACAAGTGGGGGAGGGGCAGAGACAGAGGGAGACACAGAATCTGTAGCAGGCTCCAGGCTCTGAGCTGTCAGCACAGAGCCTGGTGGGGCTCAAACTCACCAACTGCAAGATCATGACCTGAGCCAAAGTCGGATGCTTAACCGACTGAACTACCCATGCTCCCAACACACTGCCCCATTTCTTAATTCTACATCTTGGGCAGTTTACATAGTAAGCATCCAATGCAGATATACACATTTGGTATTAGATAAGTTTCAAAGCATTTGTATTGAGAAACTCTGAAAAAATACAGTCTTGAATATTGTTTTTAAGGTTATTCTTGTGCCACTTATGAAAATATGAAAAATTTGATCTATTATGTATCTTGCTCTTGAATATGTATCATTTATTCTGAGTCTTGTGATTTTCTGCCACCAACATAAATTAATAATACTTTAATTGTCTCGACAAAACAACTTCTTGGGAAATCTAAGTTTTATATCTTCATGTATATCACTAATTTTAAGAAAAAAGAAAACTGAAAATCTTTTATTTCATCTGAAGTGTTATAAAATATGTTTGTCAGGTTTAAAAATTTCAGAGGATCCTTAAAATATGACAGTACAAAGACTAAGTCATACTTTAAATGCTATCTCTAACTTCATTTCCATTATAGTTTCGCTCCTAAAGGTTGAAGTATACAAAAATATATATTGATAGCATTTTATCTTCATAAACTTAAGACATTCACTCAAGCCATTCTGCAACACAATTTTCAGTTTCTGACCTTCTGGTTGGTCTGTTAACATCCAGGACATCCGAGCATGTTGCCATATGTTACAACAACTTGCTTCCGAAAATGTGATACATGGTGCCTGGCTTTATTCACCCTAATGGCAAATGAAGGTCCAGAACACCACTTTCATTAAAAAGGAAATGGTAATAAGAAATTTGCAAACTGTGTCCCTCACTGCAGAATCATTTCCAAAGCCATTTTATTCATTTATTTGTGTTTCCTAATCAGAGTTATCCTCTGACATCTTAAGCCTAAGTCAGGGCTCTCCTGATGAGAAAAAGTTGTTTCTCTGCTCACATGTGAGAAGAATAAATTGTAGGCGAATGTGAATTGCCATTGCCTGGGACAGAAATACAGTGTCAGGAAGTTCCTGTTTAACTTCCCTGTTCAATATTTAGTGGCACACTGGGAAGTCAAAGCCAGAAATTCAAGGAGCCAGCTGGCACTGTAGAGAACAATTTGGCCTTGGAACTTCCCCTTTGTGAGGATGAAATGAGACAAGCATGAAACTCCTTAAAAAAGATTAAAATGTTATAGACAAATGAAAGGTATTAATAGTTGGGTCAAATTAATTTGGGGGACAAAAGAGCCTCTTTTCCTTGCATTTCAAGATAGTGCTGGGAGTACAACTGAGCCCCAAAATGGACCTTTAAAAGGCTTTAACATAATTGCTGGAAAAAACAAGCCCAGTGGCTTTTTTAATGCCTTTTGAAGGCATACAAGAGACATAAATAATGGGATCCAGATGAGCAACTATATAGGACCAAACAAAGTGGAAAGCTCATAGGCCACAAATTGATTTGCTTTGTGTGCTTTAGACAAAACTGCTTTTTAGAAGTATAGTTGTAGTGATCGCTTTATGAGGGAAACTACTGTGTGTGTGTCATTCCTTATGGTGTCTCCAGGACCTTAAGAAGGGCCTGGCATAAAAAAAAATATTCTTTTGAGTTCGTAAATGTAAATTTTATGTAAATGTAAATTGTAAATGTATTTTGTCTAAATGTCCTCTAATTACCAGACCTCTTTAACAAATTACACTTAAGATCATTACTCTCACCACTGTTGTCTTAAAGCAGAACCACAGAATTCAGAAAGGTGAGCTAACAGTCCAGATAAGCAGAATATACCCCTACCACTGACCTCAAAATGATGTTCCAATTTATCTAAAGATATTCTTCTCTTTGCCATTCCTGAGCTCATACAACCAACGTCAAGTCCATCTGCCTTGTCATGATATCTCAAAGGATCAATACTTTTCAAGTTTTTATAATACTTCCCTGCTAAATTGAGTTTTTTAGTAGCTATTCATATCACATACAGTAAAACCTTAGATTGTGAGTAACTTGTTCTGTGGGTGTTCTGCAAGATGAGCAAACATTTCTAATAAATTTTAATTTGATAAATGAGCAATCTCTTGCAACATGAGTAGTACATGATGCCAAACATCACATGATCACAACTAAGCCAATGGTTCTTCTCTCCCTCTCTCTCTCTCTCACTATGGGATTGTGGGTGATGGTCAATGCAATATCACATTTCCACAAAATCCTTAAAAGGAGGCAAAGCAAGTGTTATTGGATAGGTTCTTATTATAATTCCAGGAAAAGAAAAAGATTCCATTGAGCCAATAGATAGCAGTGATTCCATTAGTGACAGTGAAAGTTGTCCTACATAATAACACTCATCTCTCTTGTCTTCCTCACACCAGCCACGAAGGTTTTCAAAGGTAAATGCAGATTAATTTATTTTTCTTTATATTTTTCATTTTCTTTATTATTTTGTATTATATTACAGTATTATAATTATTTTTATATGAATATTTTTGAGTTGTAGAACAAATCATCTGAGTTTCCATTATTTCTTATGGGGAAATTCACTTTGATATACAAGTGCTTTGGATTACAAGCATGTTTTTTGGAATGAATTGTGTTCACAAACCATGGTTTTTCTGTATTTCTCTCATGCATATTCTTTTGATTTTTTATCTCTTACACTGCTCTAGGTTTTGCTTTAATAAGTATTGAAATAGCTCAGTGAAGCTGGTTTATTATGTGGTCATTACAGACAGGACATTTTGGGCTTATCCTTCCACTGAAATATTCCTACATTGCTGATAAAGAGCAAAAGGGCAAAGCTCAAAAGATGGAATAAGCACATGTTCCCTTGGGACTATCCATGGAGGCCACTTGAAGGAAGTCAGAGTTCCCATAGACTTGACACCAGTGCAGTTAACTGACCAACGAGAATTCTGGTCCAACCTGCCTTCTGGGTGCAGAAATAATGCAGTTTTTCTCTTAACTCTTTCACCCATAGTTCCTAGTCATGATCTTTTCTTACCAAATCACTTACCTGGCTTATTGGCTGTATAAATTTCCTAGAGACACTATAATGAATTGCCACACATTTGATGGCTTAAAACAACAGAAATTTATCACATAGTAAGTTTTGAAGGCCAAAAATCTACAATCAAAGGGTTAGCAGGGTCACAATCCCTCTGAACTTTCTTGGGGAGAATTCTCCCCTGCCTCTTTCAGCTACTGGTGGTTCCATGTGTCCTTGGCTTGTGTCTCCATCACTACAATTTCTGCCTACATCTTTACGTGACCTTTTCCTCTGTATCTCCTTCTCTTCTTATAAATACTTTGTCATTAGATTTAAGGACAACTGTAATCCAGGATGATTACAACTTCAAAAATTTCTTTTCCAAAAACAGCCAGATTCACAGATTCTGGGTCATAAACATACCTTTTGGGGGATTACAACTGAACCCACTAGCTGACAGATTCGGGAAAACTAATATTCAGGATCCTCAGTGGATCCCTCTTCCACAGCTGCTCTGTGTTCCAACTTTCCCCTCACTGTACCAAAAGCTGTATTTGTTCTCTTCCCTCATAGTAACCTTTGTGAAAAAGTCTCAATAGAGCATTTATTTGAGTCCGAATAATAAGCAATTGAAAACTCAACCCTAGAGAAATAGAGGCCTAGAGAGTCACAGAATAAACTCCTCTGAATCTCCTCCCTTGTGAGTAACACAATGACGTTTACGTTCAGTCAAGGGCTGAATAACCGCTCTCCCATTTAAAAAAAAAAAAAAAAGAGAGTCAAAATAAGTCAAAGGTGGTGATATTTAACACATTCATATGTATATTTTTTAATATTGAAAGATTATAGCCTGCTAGGTATACAGACATAAAACTTAGTATGAGCTTCCTGTATTTGGGTGTTTCATTTTACTATGTAGCCAGAATACATACATAATTTAAATCATAATAAAACAGCTAAATAGAAAAAAATTCAAATTTTGGCACAAATTGAAAGTGACAGATGATCATTTTCTGCAACCAAATCACCACTGGTGAGAGAAATGTGATTGTTGATTAGTGAATGTAGATTCTTCAGGGTGTAAGATATTGAGAACTGTGTATTGGGGATTATCTCACTATTGTCTCCATCCAAATGAGTGCCCCATCTTTTTCATATGCTGGGCAATACTGGCATTTGGTCTTTCCTTCATGCAAACTCTGTTCCTTTCTCCTTATTAGAATAACAAAAGGAGTACTACTGGATGCTAATATGATTTTAAAAATCAATTAAGAATTGGGAAAGAGGGGCACGTAGGTGGCTCAGTTGGTTAAGCATACAACTCTTGATTTCAGCTTAGGTCATGATCTTGTGGTTCCTGAGATTGAGCACCACGTCAGGCTCTGTGCTGACACTGCAGAGCCAGCTTGGGATTCTCTCTCTCCCTCTCTCTGACCCTCCCCCACTCATATGCATGCTCTCTCTCTCAAAATAAATAAACGTTTAAAAAATTGGGAAATAGTGTAAACTATTAAGTAAATCATGCAATTAATGTTCAAGACCAACACGCTTAGTACCTTCAAGTTTAGGATGGGCGGGGGGGGGGGGCAAGTATGTTGCTTCATTTGCATTCAAATGGGGATGACAGAGTCTGGGAAGACTCTGTATTATTTAATCTTACATAATTTAACTCAATACTAAGGCTTCTAGGGAGTCACTTTTTACATTAAAAAAAGGTCTTGTTTTAGTCTAAGGATTATAGACTGAAATTATTTTCTCTCTGGTTGAATTTGAAACAAACCAGGTACTATGTGTTGCTTATTGGAGTGAGAAAAGTGACATCTGTAAAGTCGTATTACTCACTTGATTCAACTAGCTCTATGACTGATCCTTAGAGAGATAAGGGACATTTTTATTGACCCTCAAACAACTGTTTACAGATTGGAGACAGTCTGATTTTGACATACTGCTCCTAACTACATCACTGTCATTTAAATAAAATATACATTATTGCACACAGAAATTAATACAAGAGGAGAATTTTGTTTCATGCTTAGTTTAGACACTTATAAAGTATATAGTTATAGCTCTGCAAGTATCTAGAATAGGCAAGTAAAGAAAATTTAGGTCTTAGCTATCTAACATGTCATTGTGTTATGGATTGGATTGTGTCTCCCTAAAATTCATATTTTAAAGTTCCAACCACCAATGTGACTGTATTTCAAAATAGGGACTTTATGGATGTATTTAAGGTTCAGTGAAACCATTGAATTAGATAGAACCAAAGTCCTTATAAGAAGAGAAAGAGACTCCAAAGGTCTGTCTCTACATGATCATAGAGGAAAGGCCATGTGAGGATACAGCAGGAAGGCAACTGTCTAGAAGTCAGGAAGAGAGCTCTCATCAGAAGCTGAATTAGCTGGCACCTTGATCATGGATTTCTAGTCTCTATAACAGTGAGGAAATAAATGTCTGGTTGTTTAAACCACCTAGTCTGTGGTATTTTGTTATGGTAGCCCGAGCAAACTCATACACAGCACAAAGTCTGATTGGTACGCATTATCCTATATAATTACCTTACTTTGTACTTTGCTGTCCACCTCTAGTTATAACCATAATGTCAACGTCTGATGGAAATGATTTCATCTGTGACTTTGCTGAGACATAGTTAAAGCATTTCATTTTGCAGAGTGTGGGAAATGATTTTGAGTTTAATCCAGTTCTTAAAAGACAAAAGTTGGCATCACAAAAACTCCCATCATCACTGGCACTAATTAGTCTCCTTCCTGACAGCTGAAGTAGGTATGACTAGGGCTGAATATTAATCCAAGATGGAAACAAAAAACGTTCTTTCCCTCAGAGTTGATCTTTCTTTCTCACGGTTGAGATATATTTCCTCAGAAGCCCAGGGAAACTTATTCTTTGTCCTTCTGGTTTTTCTGACCAATTAAGGTATTTTATTCTTCTGTCATTATGACATTTTCGATTGCAAGAAACTATCATAGCAGAGTTATAAAAAAAACTTGTGATTCCTATATAAAAAGTGATGCACAACTGTAATTTATCTTGAAAACTAAAACATCTGAGTAACACGAAACATTTTTTTTCAAATTAGAAAATGCATACAATGTTTATTCCTTACATCTTCAAAATGAGTTTAAAAAATACCAAAATGGCTTTACTTTACTGCAAAGAATGGATCAAAGTATTCATGAAATCCATTAATCACTGAAAGTTCAAATCATTTGACCATCAGGTGGGTCTTTTCTTTCTATATAGCTTACTTAGCACTTCCACTTTGTACTTTGAATTTGCAAAGTGCTTATCAGCCTTATTAGTTAACCCTTGTAATGTGTCCATGAAGTAGATGGATGGCAAGCATTAGTGTGACATACATTAGTGTACTCCTTTGAGAGATGCTAGCAATGAAGCACATGGAGGTTAAATGATTGCTACACGATTGCCCATCAAGTCTAAAGAAAAAAGTCTTGGTCTCAATTTCCTACTTTCTAACCTTTAGCAATAACAAGGATAAGACTAAATGTAAGATCATCCACAAGAATCTAATGTGTATTCTCCTTTAAAAATGAAAGCTCTCAAAGGCATTTTCTTAGGGTACTGAAAATCTATCCATTGAGCAACTATATTAGATATATATTTCTTTGTCACTTCCCCATTTAAGATGGGATCATCTTAAAAGGCTATGACATAAATTGTTGTGGAAAAGATCGATTAGTTTAAAAGCTTTTTCCTTTTAACAGATCAGATAGTCATTATATTTCACCCTTTTGCGTGTGATTTTCATTGAGCCATTTTAATCATTTACTCATTTGAAAAAATTTCACCAAAACCAAGAGGTTCTACAAATCTATTTATCACCTCTGGCTTTCCTTGCTAATCACTGGGCTTGAACTTCTGGGAATTGGGGACAACTGCCTGATTATGGAATCCATTTCTTTAGAAGATGTTTTTTTTTTTTTTTTTTTTTTTTAAAGAGCTCTTCATTTCTCTTCATGAGTCAGACTATCTCATTTATAATCCTTTCTCTCATTTGAGAACATCATTAGGGAATGTTTATGAGAAATGAAAGAAGGATATGTTTTGAACCTGAGGGTAAAAAGAAAGAGATTATCGTCAGCTTAATGGGAAGAAGAATAAATGGTTCACTTCTTTTGACAGATAAGTCATTTAATTTCACATTTTCCCCAGTATTTTACCCCTTTTGTTATTTTACACCTGCTTGACACCTTTATTTGGAAATGGATCCAGAGAAAAAAATATCCATGGTAAAATTCATGGTATTTCATTGGCTCTTTTATGACATAAATGACAAACTGATGGGAAATAAAGCTAAAAGGAGTTTGATACAATGAAATTCATAGATATGAATTATTCACCTCTCTTAATCCCAAACTTGGAAATTGTAGCATATTGAAATAGTTGGAGAGTATGATAAAATAATGACTGATATTTGTATAAGTTTTTGCAATTGACAAAGTACTACTGTATTCAGTATTTAATTTGATCCTTACACTAACTTTGAGAAGTTGTTATTATATATCATATTTTCTCTTTGAAGAAAATATAGCCCAAAGAACTAGACTTGTCCAAGTCACATGGATGATAACTTAAAAGTACTAAAGCCAGGACATGAACCTTTTGATACCAAGTCCAAAGGAATTATCCTTAGTATTTCATATCACTATTTTATACTGTGGATCTATGGAGAATATACACAAATAAATCTTGGAGTATGTGCAATAACATCTGTTACACCTAAAACAATAAATATGAAAGTTATGACTGAGAAAATGCCAATAAAAATCTTGATAAATGTTTCTCATATCAACCCAATAGGATGTAAACCAAAATATCTTACATTTGCAATAAACTGTTGAGGATTTTCAACAACTCTCTTATCTGCAATTAACCAAGTGGGTGGTTTCCAAATGAAAATTGATCCAGAAATGTTTCTTGTGATTATTGCACAAGAGCTAAAATTACATTAAAAAGCTCCAAAGTATATCTATTCCAAAGTACTTGAGTATAAATTCAGTACCTGTCCACATGTCTAGGAATCCTGTTATATAGCCTAAAATTTTTTTGGTACTTCACATATCTCCCTAATGGGCCATTAACGAGAGTTAATGTGCTTCCAAAAGGACCCATCCCATGACCAATAAATTCTGCTTTATGAAACTATGCCTTTGTGAAACCAAATCTCCAATGGCAATTTGTTGCCTACAGAATTGTCTAATCTTTTTACCCTGACATTGAAGGTCCATCAAGCCTGGTCCCAGTTTCCATCTCCAGCCTTCCCATAACTACCCATATTCATGAATCTACTGTTATTGTTAAACCCATCTCCTTCTCCTTCTTCAGATTTGTTCTGTGCCCTTTTAATTGGGCATCTAAAATATTTCACCCTTTTTTCTTGTGTATCAAAATCCTATTCATTTATTCCTATCCAACTTAAGATAGGATCCCTATAAAACCTTGTCTCTATTTTGAATTCCAGCTTTTAGGACATGTAATGTTATTTTGACATTTAAACTACATGGGCATTCTTGCATCATATTAGATATTTTTAAATTACTGGGTTCATTTCACTTATGCACACTACCACTTTTTAAGTGAATCAGTATGATCAAACATAATATTTACTAACAGCCATTCAATGTTAGGTCCAGACAACAGTTAAGCACTTTAAATACATTTCTTTGCTTAAAACAACAACCTAGAAGTTGGAAATGTTATTATTCCTATTTCACTAGTGAGAACCCTTAGACATAGAAAGATTAAGTTCCACAGCCAGTGTTACAGTTGTAAGATAATTAGCAAGAGAATATTTTGAAACCAGGCATTTTGGGGGCATCTGGGTGGCTCAGTGGCTTATGTATCTAACTCTTAATTTCAGCTCAGGTCATGATCTCATGGTTTGTGGGATCGAGCCCTGCATCACACTTTGTGAGAACAGCATGGAGCCTGCTTGGGATTCTTTCTCTGCCTGTACCCCACTCGTGTGTGCATGCACTTATACTCTCCCTCTCTGTCTCAAAATAAATACATAAACTTCAAAATATTTATAAACAAACAAAATATTTATAAACAAAAAAACAGGCATTTTTGACTTTAGAACTTAATTTTATCTTACCATACAACCTATATCAAGATTATAATTGATGATGGAAGTTATGAATTAAAATTATTTATATCCTAAATAGAGTGTTATATTCTGGATTGAGTTCCAGAAGAGAAGCAGGACATCAGTAGAAACTAATGAAATCCAAATAAAGTCTCTGATTTAGCTAAAAGTAATGAACCAAGGTTAATTTCTTAGTTTTGATAAAAGAACCATTGTTATAAAACATGTCGACATTAGCACAAGCTGGGTATACAAGAAGTCTCTGCATATTGTCATACCTTTTATATCTTCTCATAATTGATGTTCTAGTTATATCATCTCACCTATGTAACTTTCTACTCTTCTATAGCCTCATGATATTATCTTTACCTCTTTAAATGGAATGTCTTGTTTATATCTGTGTGTGTGCGTGTGTGTGTGTGTGCGTGACTACTTATTTTTGTTTCCTTCAACTTTGTTAACTTTAGGATGGTAGGCACCATGCCTCATAAATTGTTTGATTCCTCCCTAAATTTTGCTAAAGTATCTTATATATAATGACAGTATAAATAAAATAGGTTAGATTAATTCCACTTTGAGATTGATAATTTGCAGGTAATTTCTGGAGTTGTGATAGATTTTCACATAGTCAATCATCCTCTTGCCTTTCTTTTTCATCAATGGTGTGTAGAAAGTTTGACTATTAAGTAAAACAGCTAAGTGAGTTATGTGAGCCCTAAACCATGGCACATGACACATTTGTAAAAATCCATCCCTGAATGATGAAATTAGACATTCTGGAGAATGAAATCCACTATTATGCAATGTCCATTACCTAAGACATTTAGATTTTGAATTCAGAAAATGGGATGTTTCTTCTCAAATACAAAACCATATTCTGATGCTTTTGCTTTTTTTTTTCTTTTTTAAATTTCAAAATGCACTGGATCATAGTCTACTGGCATTTTAAAAGCAATTTCTTGGCCTGCGTAAGGGGCAGATTTGTGAAAAAGAATTTTAGACTCTATTCCTTTCTTTTGGTTATGGAAGTTTACCTGATAACCAAATGAACAGATCATGTAAGACTTTAAGACATAAGTTATGTGACTCCATAAAGGCAAAATCTTCCCCAGTGCCAGACTTCTCAGTTCTAACAGCAGCCAGCTTCAGCACATGTCTTGGTTGCGGTGGGTAAAGACAGTGGCAAGGGAGGCTCACAAATCCATCCCTCCTACTATATGAGCTCATCTCCTCCTGAGCTTGAAGGTAGTTTTTAAAATTAACCCCCCGGCGTTAGTGTGCCTTGCCTCATTGGTGGATATAACAAATCAGCGGCAGTTGGATTAGAATTCTTTGCCCTTGACACCTCAAAGTACTGTTCAGCCCACTGAGTTAATGGGACACTGCAACGGCAAATTACAGCATCCTGATCTCCGAATACGTTCAGACTTAAGAACAGAGTGACAGGACACGTCAAGTCATCAGCCAGGAAAGATTTCTCCACTCATGCCTTGAAAATGGGAATAAATGTGCAAATCTATACAATTGCGCTTCCTTTGCCATCTATCTTGTCAAAATGAAAATCGACATGGGAATCAAGTCAAATGTGCTTCAGAAGATTAGAAAGAAATAATGTATATTTTCCCTCTTGAGTCACACAGACCAACTATCACTTCCTGCTGTGCCAATTTGTCTTGGGCTAGTGGTTCTGAAGGTGAAACTTTGAAGGTCCTATGAATGAGAAGCCAGTACTATACAGAGTGAAATAAATACAGAAAGAGTCGTGTGTGGATAGAATTAGGTAGCCTAAAATAAACTGTAGTTTGCATTTTCTTTTTTGTTACTTTTAAGAGAATGTAGTGTTCTCTTAAATACTGTGAGAAATAATTTAAAAAGGAGCTGTAAGTTTTTATGTAAAAGCCTTTTTTCCTAATAAAATCAAGAAGGCTGTTCAGTTATTTTTAAGTCTTTTGTTCAATTTGTTTTTATTTGCCCTCAAGTCACCCCATAGCTCCCTTGTGCGTGAATGTGTGTGTGTGTGTGTGTGTGTGTGTGTGTGTGTGTGTGTTTGGTGGGGGAGGTTGCACTGGGGAAATGGGGGAGTCCTATAGGAAGAAAAGGAAAAGGTAAACTGATGAAAAAAACGTGAACTCTTTGAAGGATGAATTTTGGTCAGTGTCAAAAGCCAAATGTGATTCAATGTATAAACCACTCATTCATCACCTTGCCTATGCGCTTGCTTTTTCCACTAACACTGTTATATTCCTTTTAGTATACCCCTACCACCGTAGTAATTTACTCACTCTGTATAGATCCTTATTCTTTTTCAAGGAAATGACATGCTGCTCTCATTTCTAAGCCCAGATGTAATTTTTTAAAGAAGAAGACATTGGCATATTCAAAGTGAAGGGCAGATAGTTTTAAATTATGTTTTGCTTTTGTGAGATCACTTTTTAAAATCCATCAGGGTGACCTACATTGAAGACCCAAAATATTATAATCTCTCCACCCCTGCCCTTGAGACTTGCCAGCAAGTCAGGTTGTCTAGGAAAATCTCATTACCACAGGCCTCACTGTCCAAGCAACTGTTAGCAGAGAGCACGCAGGGAGAAAAGTAACCCAGTGACTGTCTGCAAATTGACACAGATTAACTGTTCTTTGTCCAGAGTCCTGGTGGAATACTGGAGAGCTGTAGAAAGTCATTTTCAGATACAACATTGAGAATAAGCTGAAGAAGGATATGTAAGGCATCCATGAAATGTAGGAAGTGCCACACAACCATAAGAACCATAAGTAAAATTAATTTGGCCCAAAACTATATCCCTAGAAACAGTTTTAAACAAGCCTCAACATGTTCCTGCAGCTGACGATTTATTTAATTGTGAAGGCTATTAAACCATTTGATTGCGATGGGTAAAATTCTGTGTGATTGTGGAGCCATATCCATAACCATAGGTTTATCTTTTCTCCTTGTATTCAACTGGGGACACTAACTGAATTCATCCACAAAGCACTGGATTTTATTGTGGATGGAGTTGGGTTCTTTCCAGGAATCAATTCCCATTTTAAACATAGGCCTAAAGTATCTGGGCTTCAGCCAGATGTTTCTGAGAGAAGGGTGATTAAAATGGCTGCTAGTTCCATGGTGAATATTTTCCTCAACATTCTCACATTCTACCTTGAAGAGTTAAGATGAACCACAGTTCTGGATTACAGATTTCTGAGAGTTTATTTTAATTTACGTTAGTCTAAAAGAAATCTTAATGTGTATAAAAAGAACTTTGAGAGAACTTAAGTTTGAAATGAACATACGTTATATAATATTAAGGCTAATAAAATAGTATTGATCTATGCAAAGAGTGTACATTCTGTAATTATCACTATTTCAGATACATTTAAAAAAATTAAACTTATCACTAAGAATAACTTTGGAATTCTTACCATAAAGTTGAACATATTGGGAAGTCTTTAGTTCTAATGATATATCAATGGGAAAGTTTGTGATACCAATTCAGAATATCTACATTTTTGAAGAAGTAGAAATGTAATGACAATTTCCCTCATGGGAGCCCATCTCTGATGAGTAACAAATACACATCTCAACACCAAAACCATACACCTTCAAATTTACAGGTGAAATGAAACTTTTTAGCAAATATGCTTTGGCCAAAAGTTTGCTTATTGAGTCACTTTTAATTTCCATAGCTGTGTGATACTTACAAAGAGCTCTGATCTTTCTATTGGTGTCTGCTCAACATCCACACATTAAATTGCAGGCATTTACTATACTCTTTGACATTTGTTATTTCCACTACATTTGTTACTTAAATTTCAGTCTTTAAATACTATTGTATAAATCTATCCACGCAAGGCTGGTGACTCAGCAGGTGTGATTGCCCTTTGTAATAATCCCTTTCCATAGGAAAGTACTGAAAGTATTAAAGCAATTTCATTATGAGGCATACTACTCTAGAAGTCTAGAAATCAAATTGTCCTCAAGTAGAGAAATTTAAATACCATGATCAACTTGTAGGAAGAATATTATTTTCACATTACAGAAAAAGAAATTGAGGATCAGAAAAATGTTCATTCTCAATGAAACCTAACCAATAAGGTAAGTAAGGCAGGATGGCTATGTTATAATTGCAGTGTCTCATGGAGTTCTTGGATAAGAACTAGAGATGACAGGGTCAAAGTGACTGGGCAAAACCCAAGCATCTATCCTCATTTAGAGCAAAACAGCTTGACTGCAACTGATTTATGTTGGAATTTCCAGTGAAAATTTGTTTGAATAAAATATAAATAACTTAGAAAACTTACTGCATGCTCAGTGACCATCATCTGAGTTTGCCTAGATGAGGGGGTTGTCAGGACACAAGAGTTTCAGTGCTAAAATGGAGAAAGTCCCAGAAAAAATGAGGATGAATTGGTTACCCTACTACTCTGCCTTCAATCAATATATTTATTTGTTGAAGCCTGGAAATTTAGCAGATGGGAAATAGTGTGCATGGAGGGTTCTAATTTATGTGGAACATGACCTTGATCCACAGCTTCCACGGTGATTCAGCATTACAAGAATATGCACACCTTGTCCAGGTCTTGACTTGGTACAAAAGAGATTCAACTATGTAATAACCCATCTGAATTTTCCTGTGTTCATCCTTTTTAAAAGCATATATAGATTTCAAAATTATACTGTTTTACTTTATTTCATTAGCACAAGGACTTTCAAATATTTTTTACCACAACCCACAGTAAGAAAGAAAATTTATAATGCTACTCAGTACACAGACCATAGATAACAGTTACAAATGTTTCATAGAGCACTTTTGGGTTTGTTACTAGCCTTTAGAACAGTTCATATAGTATGCCCTTATAATGTAGGGCCTTCAGGTGCTACTGAAGTTCAACATCATAGAATTCCATTCCTGCAATCTGCACCTCACAGCCATTACTCATCCTATGGCCTAAGGCTGTTGTTTCAAACTATAGCAAACATAAACATTATTAGAGAGTGTGTTAACTTGGTGATATTATGTTACATCATAGACACCTGGATTCTGGGCTTGATTATGGGCCAAGGACCTAGAAATTTGATTTTGGCAAGTAATGTGAACAATGGTAATTCTCTGGATATGCTGAAGAACATGGCCTTCGGGGCTACTGTCCTGAGCTATGCCATAGCTTCTATATTGTCATTGATTTACTCTCCTGCTAGTTCGTCATTCATCCAACTAGTAGGTGCCCAAAACTGTGAGGGATACTAGGGATACAGGCCTCACATAACTAGAACATAGTTGAAAGAAATGCAACATTTAGAATATGGCCATTCTTATTAACAAAGTTTATATAAGAGTTCAGTACAGATTTGTTTCTGTTTTTCCTACATAATAGGTAAACATTATGGAAATGCATCCAAAAAGAAAAAAGACACCATGTTTTTTTTGCTGATTATAAAGATCACTTTCCTGTGAAGGAGGGCAAGATAAGGGGTGAGGCAACCTTTTGGAGATTGTTTTAACAATCCAGGTAAGGGATGGTTAGTTAATGTATTAAAGAGTAGTACTGAAGTTGGTCATGGGCACTCAGGATAGAACAGGCAATAAGAAGCATCATTTCTCATTGTTTAATAGGCAGGTGGACAAGCAGATGGTCATCCTGCTGCGGTGCAACATGTACTGTGCTAATGGTACTTATAAGTTACAATGATTGCAAAAGGCTGGGACCCACTCAGAAACACTCTGGTATGCGTTGCAACTCTGTCAGAGCAAGAATTAGAGGAACCCAGGATGAGAATTTCACACTCAAATCAAGGAGGCTGGAATATAAGATGAGCTCAGAATCTTGAACTACCTTTGAATAAACGTAAAGACACAATACCATTTAACATTGCAATAGATTAAAGTCAAAGAAAGCAAAACTTCTTTGATAGTATCAAATAGTATCGTTTTATCTTCAATGTAAAACCCATATGATCTAAATCTAAATTCACAGAAGGCAGGGATGCTACTATATTTTTTCTCAATTTTATATAATCTTATGTAGTCTCTATATAACAGGATCATTTGTTGAAAATCCTCAGGACCTTCTCCTAGACAATCCAGAGATTGATGACTTTGCCCCCCCTGGCATTCCTATTCAATTAGGTAGAGGTCAGGGAGACATCTGTTTCATATTTCACCAATGAGGACTTCAATGGAAATGAAGTTCCTGGATTTTAGGTCTTGGCACACACAAAGCAAATTAGTCTTTCATATGTTAAAAAAAAAGTAACAATTAGTTGACTTTCTCCACCAATTTCTTCATTAGATTAAAAAAATTCCCCTTATTATTTATTGCCTTATTTTGTTAGTTTTAGCTTCCCTCTCCAACCTTGCTGCTTACCCTCTTTATATACAGCTTGACTCTGGATCAAATGCAGTGGAGGGTCTCATTAAATGCTGAGCAGCCAGTTTTGACAAACTCTACCTTCACACAAGTTACACAAGAGAAATACATAATATAATTTTTATGGTTGACTGCCTTGAGAAAATTTAGCACACCAGAAGCATAATTCATCCAAGGGGAAAAAAAATCTCTTTAGCTGAGTTATTACCTGAGTGCGGCTCCACTGCTGGAAATAAAGTGTGAAAGCTTCTGTGTACATACGGAGTACAAATGGATCTCGGTCATCAATAACGTGACTAAGTTCAGAATCAGGGTGTTAAGGGATTTCCCTCTAACAAGCAGTAATAGCATTCATTGTGTTTGTGTCTCTGATGTGACAGAGTCCTTGTCCTACACTTTACATCTGTTACTTCATTATAATCCTAATAGTCTTACCATATGAACATTATTATCCCCAGTTACAGATGAGAAAGCTGAGGCTCAGGAGGCTGAGTAACTCCCATAGGGTCACATTGCTGGTAAGGGTGGAATCTGAGTCTGTTCAATTCCATAACTTAGCCTTTTCCTATGACTTCTGTGAAATGTTTACTTCTCATTCTAACTAGAGGGTTTGTTCATCACTGAGTGCTTGTAAACCATATATTTGATGTTCTGCACATTGTTTGTCAGTGCAGGCAGGACAGAGTACTAAAAGTGCATCAAGAGGTAATGTGATCCACAGAAAAGCAATCAAAACATTTTAGTCTCAAAAACTCCATGCATTTGAAGTACTGACAGAGCAGTAGACAATGAAGAGGCTGGGAGCCTGAGTTGATTCTGATGTTAATACTCAAGCACATGAGCACGTGCATCCCTTGCCAAATCTTTTCTTTGCTGCTGTTTGCAAAGTCTAATTGTACACACTACAGAGTGTGAAATGCCAAGTAAAATGTTTCTTTGCCGTATCTGTCAGCATATAGAGAGCTTTGATTTCCTCAACCTAATATTTGCATATACCCAATGTAGTAATAAAGACAGAATCACACTGCAGTTGCATTTTAAGTAAGAGTCGTTTAGAAAATAAATGAGAAATAAATATGATAACTGGAACTGGGCTATCTTATGCCTGTATGCCCCTTTCTCTACAAATTCCTGGCCTACTTACTTTAACTATCTTATGCATTTACTTTATCTGTTAGGACTCTTTGTTGCCAGAAATATACTAAGTTACTCTTCTTTGGAAACAAAAAGGAAGCAAAGTGGTCAGATAGCAGAAGAATGAAATCTGGAAATGTAAAGATGTCAGGCACTTGCATTAGTACTAATCTCTCATCTCTACCACTCTCTATAATCCTAGCTCACTTCATGAAATTTCTCTGTTATTTGTTCTGCCTGTCAGGCAGAAGATGGTAATTCAAGGGTCCCAAGTTTACATCACTAAGTCAACGTGAAAGGACAGATAGTCTAGTACAAAGTTCAGTTTTCTGGAAAAGGAACACCAAATTCCTCATTTTAGTTAAACCTCTACTCTTGGCCCAAGCAATGTGATCAGGTCCTCATAAAATACAAACATAGGTTTGTGTTTCTCTGTTTGAAGATCTGAGGTCAACTGAGAACCACCCTGAACAGAATACTAAAAAAAAAAAAAAAAAAAAGAGAGAGAGAGAGAGAGAGAGAATGATTTCCTGTACCTTCTTTTGTTATCTATGCAAGTTATGACCTCTATGCCTAAAATATCTTGTTTTCAAAGTTCTCTCAAGATATCTTTGTAACATTCCCTGTCTGATTATATTTTTTCTATTCTAAGAATGGGTCTTGACACAGTTGATGGGATCACTTTGGCTTTCTCACTCATCTGACCTGTGTGGATCACAGCATGACCATTTAGGTCAGGGCAACTGATGTCAATGAGAAAAGATTAACTTTGTCACACATCTTGGTGGGATTAGAGAAATTTTGATTTTGTCACTTATCACCTAACTTATAACCTATTTCCAATTTGTATGACCCTTGCATAAGAACCCTAATATTTACCATTTAATTTGTAATACGGTTATTATGTTCTTTGTGTGATTATCTTGTTTGCTGTTAACTGTAGACATTAATGCCATCTGTTTTTAATACTGTAACTCTTGAGAATAAGGGCAGCTTTCAAATAGTTCTGCCTAAATACTTTTAAACTTCCAAATGGAAACCCTTAATAATTATTGTTTAATGGCAATGATCATAATGAAGATGTCACAGAATAAAATGAAACAATATATTAATTAGTAAAATGATATAATCAGTAAGTAAAGTAATCATAAGCATTCACATTTCAAGAACATTATGCATAGAGACAAAGTGTTTCCTGTGGCTTAAAGTCCCCAAATCACTTCAAATACAGTTGAAATATTTAGTGAATTATCCTGCCAAAGCAACAGTTTTATAGTATAGTAGAGGCACTAAAATAAGACAAATATTGTTTACCTCCTTTCATAGTAAGTAAAATGGTTTTTTTTTTTTTTGTTCATGTTTATTTATTTTTGAGAGGGGGAGAGAGAGAAAGAGCAAGTGGGCTAGGGGCAGAGAGAGAAAGAGAGTGAGGGAGAGTGAGGGAGAGAGAGGGAGAGAGAGGGAGAGAGAGGGAGAGAGAGGGAGAGAGAGGTGTATAGAGAATCTGAAGCAGGTTCTGCACTGACAGCAGAGAGCTGGACACAGGGCTCGAACTCACAAACTATGAGATCATGACCTAAGCCTAAATTTGGCACTTAACCAACTGAGCCAACCAGGAACCCCAGAAGAAACAGTTTTAAGTCTCAGTCTATCAAAGTACACAGGTCTTTGGCTAGAAAAATATTTTATAAAAAGCTGATCCCAAATAAATTACCTTTGTACAAATGTGACGAGAAATTCATTGAATAACAAATCACAGAGGAATAGGCTGAAGATATTTTCACTGAGGAAAAAAAAAACAAATGTGCATAATGACAACTTACTAGGAAAAATGTCACTGTGAAAAATTTAACATACCATACATAATATTGTGGACCATGCAGATATATATCCATCTATACAAAGATAAATATAGATACAGAAATATAGTTAGATATGTGTATATATCTCCAGGAATACTGATAAACCTAATTTTTATTTTTGTGTGGTTGTTAACTAGAGTAGTAAGAAGGTGGGTCACATGGGATTTGAACAATATGTTGATCAAAGTCAATGCACCACAGAGGCACCAATCATGGTCACGAATAAGAGAGAAGAAAGAAGAAATAAAACAAGCCTGGAAACATAAATAAAAGAGTGAACTATACCAGCAATAATTCCAGCAGGGTAGTTTTTATATAGGAACAATCAGCACATAGAGTTGTTTCTCAATTGCCTTAAGTATCCCAAATCAGCTAGTCTAATCTTAACCTCTATGAAACGTTATGTGCTTATCCTACCAGGACTTAATATCTTCAGCAAAGAGATTTCCTCAGGAATGAACAGATGTTCCTTTGGGGGCCTTGCATCAGTAGGGATCTGAGCAGATCCAGGTGTCAGCTGCCTTCTTGCCACCATTACCTTAAGACCAGATAATAGAACTTTATGACAACGCCCCATAAGCTTATATATCAACTCTTCTGTGGAATATCCACAACAACTCACTTCTGCCTCTCTGCTGTAGTCCACCCACCATCAGAGATGTTTCCTTTTACTACGTAGCCTTTAAATTGCACACCATTTCCTTGTGCAATAATTTTAATTAGAGATCTACATGTAATCAGATCAGACAGGAGTAAATAAACACACTTGATGGCAGGAAAAAGGCAGAGCAGCTATGAAATGAATTCCTAGGGCAACTCTGATAAGACTCAGGCCTTGAAGTTACCCTCTCATGTGTAGTAAAAGAGAAAATACAAATTAGCTTGAACTTTAATCTTTGTCCTCTTTCTGTTGTGGTTTTCTTGTAAGATTGGCCTACACTTGCAGTAAAAGTTCCAGCATAAGTATCACAATCTATCGTGCTGCTCTAATAATCACTGCAGATACAAAGGGTGATTTTGGCCAGCCTCATTTAATATTGGGCTCTGACAGAGAACATATGATGGTAGCTCTGGGTGAAGGCAACACAGATTTTCAAGGCTGTAACAGCAGCTACAGAGACTATCAAACCTATAGAGGATATTTGCTGCGAACACATTAAGAGGAAATTTTACGGATGCTCTATAAGTTAAGGCCAAGTGTGGAATGGAAGAAAAAGGGGGTTCAGAGATGACAGCTTTTATTTTGTAGATTGTTGTACGCATAAAGATGAGTTAATATTAATAGGAGAAATAAAAGTTTTGCATTTAACACCAATGGTGGCTATAATAAGCAAGACAGTGATTAGATCATGACCAGAGCCCAGAAATGTCCAGCCTTAACATTCAACTCAGTGACAGTGCATCTGATTTTTATTTTCTATGTGACATCAGTGGAATACCTTAAAATACTCTATGTTGCTTGCTAGGTTTTATTTTTTATAGGATAATTATAATACTACAACAGTTTTCCTAATTTCCTGACTTTTTTGTGGGGGGAAGTATAGAATTTAGGATTTGGAAAAATATTTTCATTTCCAGAAAAATGCCATAAAGAACTTTTGCATAGAAATACTAGGCACAGGAAAATATCTTGGTTCCTACTACTACTTAAAATATGTTATAAGATTATGTTTTCTTCATATAATACCATTCTAGGGAATTGGTATATTCCCTAGAATGCATTATGGTCAGCTACCTTATGATGTTAATGAAAATACCTGTACATGGCAATTATTTTTTGAGAGAAGGCATTAAATCACTGAGGAAAATATAAATATACTTTGTATTATTTTCTATATTAAAAATCATTTATACCTTAGCTTTACTGATTATTCAGATATATCACAGGATAGAGTCAGCAGACTTGTTATATATTAAATAATGTAAGTTTTACTACCAATGTACAGTATAATTTTGGACAAATTACAGTATCTCCAAGTTTTTCATATGAAAATTAAGTAAAGTAATATTGTTCCAGGTATCTCCAACGTACTGGCGGAACTAAACAAAACAAAAGGTCAATGTGCTTTACAAATTAAAATTTTTTAACAAATTATATCTTTTATTGGCACGAATAACTGATAAACATATTCTCAGAAAAAAATTAACTTTTCTTTTTTATCATTTTTATGCTCAACGACAATAATTACCTTTAATTTATTTTCTTAAATAAAATGAAATTTTTAAGAGCTCTGAATGTTATAGCCTGAATGTGTCCCCTCAAAATTCATATGTGGAAGCTTTAACCCCAATGTGACTTTATTCAGAGTTAGGGCCCACAAGGAAGGAATTCAGGTTAAATGAAGTTATAAGGGTGTGGAACTAATCCAACAGAATTAGTGTTTTATAAAAATAGACATGAGAGAGCCATTCTGTATCTCCGTATGCACACAGAGAGCACAGTGAGAAGGCAGCTACCTGTAATTTAGGAAAAGAGCTGTCACCAGAGACCAAACCCTTCTCAACCTTTATCTGGGACTCCCAGCCTCCAGATATGACAGGCATAAATTTATGCTGTTTAAGCCACTCAGCCTGTAGTATTTTGCTATGGCAGCTCAAGGTGATTAATACACCAATTAGCTATGTATAAAATGTTCCTTCTCTGTGGTCCCCAAATTTCTTATAACATTATTACTGTATTTACATTATATCGAAATTGGGCTTACATTATATTTGTTATGACTTAAAAGTAATATTTGAGGGCTGGAGCTATATCATATTCTAGCTTGTATCCACATCACAAAGTATGTTATTTAGGACAGTAGGTGCTTAGTAAGTGCTGCTTACATAAGTAATATGGTATATAAATTCTAGGTCTATTATCACCAAAGAGTTTTGTTCTGGTGTTTTGTTTTCCTTTGGGTTTTGTTTTTGTTTGCATAATGTTAGCTCTGGGTCCTTCTAAAAGGATAATTTGCTTATTTGTTTTTTGCTGATTACATAATGTTGCTGACAGCGCTTTCACATGATCTACACTTCATGGGAGTAGGATTTGTTGCTATGAAAGCTATATCTCAATCATTATTCTTCAATAATCTCTTGTTCAATACATAAACTAGGTAACACGGAAAGCTGATTTCTGATTTCTGAATAGGTAACTACACCATCTTAGACACAAAGTCAAGAATCTAATTTGATAGAAAAGAAGAAGCATGAAGAGCCAGTACTTAGGAATGCATGACTAAACCATGAAGGACCAGAATCAGGCAAAACTATTCTACATGCAAGAGTGATAAGAAAAGAATAGGGGACCAACGCTGCATGAATACAACAGCCAGCATGAGAATACATTAAGAGCATGAAAGAGGTCATTCATGCTTTTTCTTCTAATAGAGTAGTTTCAGAAATAGTGTTTTTGCTGATATTGGAAAACTGCAGTTTCTCAGCCATTGTTATATTGTGATCATCAGGAAAAAAAAAATGCCAGTATGTTTCATCTAAGCTAGAAACAGATAAGAAGAAAGGAAGGAAGAAGGAAGGAAGGAAGGGAGGGAGGAAAGAGGGTGAGTACATGTGTGCTACTTTGTGGTTGATGGGGGAATGCAAAAGTAAACAAGAAGACAATATGGACAATTCCACTGTCAGTTTCCAGTGGCTTAAGGGAAGGTAGCCTTGATCATTTGCTAGGTTATCACCACTGAGAGCCAAAGGCAAAGTAACTGTTACTTTGTTACTCGTTATCTTGTGACAACATTTAGGAGAGGGAATTTTTGGTTAAAATGATATTACCTAATCCGGTGTTCAACTGATCCTGGCTCCTCTACTAGATGTTGATAGATTGTTGTGGAAAAAGACAAAAAGCAACAAAACCAAACCAAAAGTATTTTGAAGTCAGATAACTTTGGATGTCAACAAAAGATAACAAAGCAAACAAGTTTTTTAAGCATACTGAAATCTTCAATAATGAATCTCTGAGGCAGAGTATGTAATTAGAAAATGGAACCCTTTACCAAAAGCATAGGATCTATTAACAACAGATTAGGAAGTGCTCTTGACACTCCAGAATTTTTGCCAAAAATTCTAGATTTTTAGGAATGATTTTCACCCAGCAAAATTTTCATTAAAACTCTATCATGAAGTGATTTTGACTCAGTAGCAATAAATAGTACCTGGATATTGGTTTCTAAATATCATTTTAAAAGAACTCTTTTAAAAGGAACCAGAGTTCTTTGAAGAGCTGGTTGGTACCAGGTCTGAGGCAGGAAAAAAAATACAAGAAAAGCCCAGAGGATCTGTCCCACAAAGTAAAGAAATGACAACAAATCAAAACAAAACAAAACAAAACCCACAACTAACAAAATGAAGAAGACATAAAATGAAGAAGATATATCAAAAGGGCAAGGGACCAATCTGAAAGAATACCCAATGGCCAAAGTTAGAACAACTAGATCAACAAAACAAATAATAATAGTATTGATTATAAACCAAATAATAAAATTAATATTCATAATAAATTAATAAAATTAATGAATGAAGAAATAAAGAGAAAAGAACAAAGGAATGAAAGAAGGAAGATACAAAGAAGAAGGAAAAGCTGTTCTTTACTGAAGAATTCAATCAATATATATAGCAGAAATAAGCAAAATAGAAAATCACCATTAGAATACCACAGTGAAAACCACAGCAGGTAAGTTCCTCCAATGGATAGTAAATTACTGAAGAAAAGCTTAAGCAGAACAGGATATTTGAGTAGTCTCAAAGTATGTCTCCCCCAAATTTTAGTAATTACAAAAGAATAAATAGTAACTTCATAGGAGGGAGAGAAATGATCAAGATTAACATAATCAGCATTACACATGAACATCATGTAATACTCCACACACTGTCCTGAGTAGGGCACATCACCTCTTTAGTACCCTTACACATAACCTAACTTTCATGCAGAACCTATATTTAAGCATGATAAAACACCAGAAAAATACAAATTGAGGGACATTCTACAAAATCATTAACCAATACTCTTGAGTATCAAGATCATAAAATATGAGAAGAGACTAGTAATTCGTACAGATTGCAGAAATATGAGAACTTAATGGAATGTGGGATTCTGAATTGTATTCTGGAATTGGAGCAGGGAGCATAGAGGAAAGACATTATTAGACAAACAAGCACTGGTGAACTCTGAATAAGTTTTGGATTTTAGTTTATAAAATAGTTTATAATAATAGTTTATACTATTGATCCAAGATTAATTTCTTAGTTTTCAACATGTACTCTTTGTATTTTTAGATATTAAAAGGGAGAAGCAGAGTGAAGGATATATGAAAATTCTCTCTGCACTATTTTTGCAACTACCTTGTAAGTCTAAAAGTTTTTTTTTAATATCTTAAAATACAATGAAATTAGAAATATAAGTAAACATATAAATAAATTAAAACTTGGTATGACAGTATACAGACATGCCTAATATCAGCTAAATTCTAACATGACCACTCCTGAAACTGAGTTTGTCACCTGCATTGAACCTTACATCATCACTATTGTAATTGCGTAACAGGAGTGTTTCTACTTTACTTCAGACTGACACAAAATAATTGTTTTCTCTTTTTACCAGTCTGACTTCTATTTCTTTGCCTTTCAAATGTGCATTATTCATCTTGGAGTAATTGTTAAAATAGATCTCCCTAAACTCCTCATTCTACTGATTCCAACAAGATGAGAATGAAAAATCCATAGGATATTATATATGACTCTGCTTGGTTGTAATTTCCCCAGTTAAGAGTTAATATATCAAGGTAATAAAATGTTATAGCTTTTAGTTCAAGCAAAAACTATAAAAAATAGAAGATATCAGAGTACACGCTATCATACTATGCATGAAATTGCCTATTTAGAAAAAGAAATAGTAAAGTGGTGATTGTTATGATGTTAAAATCTCTGAACAGAAATTGCCACATTGTCAGCAAAACCAAAATTTCCGGTTGGTTTATCAATAAGATTATTGGGCTTACACTGTACTTCATACTATCTTCTGAGCGTTTCATCTCTTCCACCAACGAGGAAGCTGATGCTCAGGAGGAGCATTTAATAGCTGGACAGCTATAATGCTCATGTCCACTTTTTCTTTTTCTTTTCCCCAAGTAAACTGACTTTAAAATGATCATCAAGAACTGTGTGAAAGAAGAGAAGAAATGGAGACAAGCTGACAGTTCTGCCTAAGAACTGATACAGAATTATCGCTGCTTGGGGGATGAGCCTATCTTATAGGGCATTTGGAATCCGAGAGAGCTGATGGACATATCAAATGCACATATTTAAGTCTCTGCTTAAGAGACTTAAAAAGACTCATTCCTACTGGCTGTTCCTACAAAACACTGACTAAAATATAGAAAGCAGAGTTTATTTAACCACGTCTCAAAACCCAGAGTATAATGCCTGAGTCATGATAAATTTAGAATAGCACTGGAAGGGATTTTTAGATATTGGCTGAGAGGTGGAACACTTGAGGACAAAAGGAACTTTTTAGGCATATCTGGGCTTTCTTTGAAACCCTCTCACACTAACTCAGTTTACTTTCAGCCTTCCAGGAACACACATCATTTGCCCTGAAAATGACTAAAGAATTTCAGTTTTCATTCCATCTTTCTAGATCCAAGCAATCTCTTAGTTTTGTAGTAGAAGTGATGCAGCAAGGGATCTCCCAGGCTTGAACTCATGTTTTCCTCTTTTCTATAGTTACCTGAAACCAGAGATATTAATTACTCCTAATTTGCCTAAATTATAACTGTAATCCTAAGGGTTCTATGGTTAAGATAAAATAAGGGTGCATTTAATACATTAAGTCAGTTAATCACTATTTCCATCTAAACATGAGAATGCCACTCTTACTCATTCTCCTGAGTACATATATTGAAGAGGATGGGGTGAGGGGAGAGGTAAATAAACTCTACAGAGTTTAACTATTAATTTTAAGTGATTAAAAAAAATCTTAAAACCAACTGAAATGAATTTATTGAAATTATTGCAATTTTGGGGGAAGAATTCACCTACTGAATGGATGGATTCTTTCTTCATAATACTTAGATGGGTCCTCAGTGTTCAAACTATTATTTCTCCATGTTCTCCTAGGGCACGTAAGAAGAGAACATGTGGATAATCATTTAATGGGAGCCAAAAAAAACAAAAAACAAAAAAAAAACAACACCTTCTCCTTCCTATTCCCAAATGCCTTTCTCAATTTTTCCCTGCTATCATTAACATGGGAACCCCAGCGTTAGATGTATAATCCCTGGTTTAAGGTAAAAAGGACCTCAGCTAGAGCCTGGTGTCACGTTCTGCTGCCTTTTTATTGGAGTCAGGTTTGTCCTAGAGCATGTTTTGTGTTTTAATGGTGTTAGGCCCAGTGCTTGCTTTATATTCAAGCTGCATGGATACTTAGTCTTCTCTTTGGTACTTGTGTGTGGAAAGCCTCAGCAGGACTCCAGTTGTCTTGTTTCATTGCTACTTGTTCCACTGTCTGCCCATCCAACTTTTATCAGACTTCCCATATTGTATGCATCCTCTGAATGGCTGATTTCTTTTTTTTTAGTTTGATTAATCTATATCTCAGTTTCTGTTGGTTGGTCTATAAATTTAAATTCTTGTGTTCCTTTCCCTTCAGTTAATAAAGGAAAATCAATTCAACTGTCACACAGTACAATGTTTCCTATTCTTCATGCTGTAAAAGTTCTCTTCTTCTAGGGACCAAGAAAATATCTATTTCTACTAGTGGCCACCCTGTTAATCCTGTTAATATCTGGGGTGATTCTTGAGAAGAGATCAGGTATTCAAACACCAAATCCTAGCCTTTGTTTTCAGCATAGCTAATAAGAAAATTATTTTCATATTTAATGAATGCAGATATTCACTGATAAATAGGAATCTTAAGAATCATGTTTCAAATAACAGAAAACATTTTTGACCTATTTATCCAAACAAAACACAAAAATGTATTGAATGGGTATTGAGTTGTCATAGGAAACCTAAGGAGAAAAAATGCAACAAGAATTAGAAGGTATTAGATGCTTTTCATCCTCCACATCCCACACCACTCCACAGCCAGATACCCAGGTATCTGTGTATCTACTTCATTTATTCTTCTCTTTCTCTAAAAGCCCTACCTTTTCTACTTTTGAGTTCAAATGGCCACCTCGACCTCAACTTTCATATCCTCTTAGTTCTACAAACACATACTGCATGCCTCAGTGCCAATTCCAAAGTCTCTGAAGAAAGACTAATTGAGTCACGTTGGCTTAGGTGTTTGTTTACTACTGGCCCAACTGGCAGTGGCCCTGGGTCAGCCAGCTGCCTCATCAGCAAGGATATGTAAGGAGACTGCTAGGGAAGAGGACCAGATGCCCAAGTGTCACTACAGGTACTACTGTTTGGTCTGTAACGTTTATAGAAAGACTTCAGGTTTTCTTTGCAATGAAAGAAGTAGCTTCCATGTTCTTCATGTTGGCTTTGCATGTAGCTATCTCCTTCCAGCAAAAAAGGTAACAAAGTATTTGAATGTTATTGGTACAATTAAGTCTTTGCTGACAAGATTTCCTCTCTAGCTATATGAACTCCTTTCTAGGTGCAATTTTCTCATTCTCTTTTTCTAAGCATTTACTGTTGTTCATTAGGCTAAGATCATGTTCAATATTAGTGTCACTAGAGTTAAGAGTACAGGACTAATTTTCCAGTAAAAGCTGTGGTCATTTGTGTTATGGAAGTGCTTCCCTAATTCAATGGTTCTCAAACTTTGGCAAGCATTAAAACCATTGAAAGGGTCCAGGTAGGGCCTGACGATTTGCACTTCTAACAATTGTCTACCAAAGTGATGCTGATGCTATTGGTTCTGAAGTCACTCTTTAAGAACCACTGACATAATCATTGTTACTGTCATCACAAGAGAAATAGCTAGAAAACTAACAGCATAAATAACAACAGGTGCTGGCGAGGATGCTGAGAAAGGGAAATGCCCTTGTACTGTTGGTGGGGATGCAAAGTGGTGCAGCCACTCTGGAGAACAGTCTGGAGGTTCCTCAAGAAATTAAAATAGAACTACCCTATGATCCAGCAATTGGCCTATTAGATATTTACCCAAAGGATACAAAAATAAAGACTTGGAGGGGTACATGCACCCCATTGTTTATAGCAGCATTATCTACCATAGTCACACTATGGAGAGAGCCCAAATGTCCATCAACTGATAAATGGATAATGAAGATGTGGTGAACACACACACACACACACACACACACACACACACACACACTGGAATATTACTCAGCCATCAAAAAATGAAATTTTGCCATTTGCCATAATATGGATGGAGCCAGAATGTATTATGCAAAGCAAAGTAAGTCAGTCAGTGAAAGACAAATACCATATGATTTCACTCATATGTGGAATTAAAAAAACAAAACAGATGAATATATGGGAAGGAGTGGAAAAGAGAAGACAGGGAAATGAAAGGCAAGGGACTCTTAATAATAGAGAACAAACTAGGGAGGGAGGGAGGTGCGTGGGAGATGGGATAGATCGATGATGGGTACTAAGGAAGGCACTTGTGATGAGCAGTGGGTGTTACATGAAAGTGATGAATTACTGAATCCTACTCCTGAACCCAATATTGAACTGTATGTTAACTAAAATTTAAAAAAGAGAGAGAAAAGAGCAAGAAAAGGTCTTATCAATTACTATCAGGGAGCTAGGTGTGGTGACAATGTTTCATATAACGTCCTCATTCTAAAATCCTTGGGATATTAAAATGCATAGGACTTTTAAGATTGTCAGGTCCTGGGGCGCCTGGGTGGCTCAGTCGGTTGAGCATCCGACTTCGGCTCAGGTCATGATCTCACAGTCTGTGGGTTCGAGCCCCGCATCAGGCTCTGTGCTGACAGCTCAGAGCCTGGAGCCTGTTTCCAATCCTGTGTCTCCCTCTCTCTCTGCCCCTCCCCCAGTCTTACTTTGTTTCACTCTGTCTCTCAAAAATAAATAAATATTAAAAAAATTTTAAAAAAAGATTGCCAGGTCCTGTCTTGCCTATACAAGTTCATACAATACTAATGAGTTTAACAACTTCCATTCATTACCTCCATTATTATGTCCTTAATATCTTTATTTACAAAGAAAAATTTATGTCACTCCTGTAGATGGAAAAAAAAACATGTTATTTTAAGTTGAAAGTCACTATAAAATACATTTTAAATGTTACTTAATTTTGAAAATGAGTATAGATGATACCAAATCAAAGTTTTAAAACACACATGCAAAAATAAATTATTCAATGAGAATTTAAAATTGTTTATGATTCATTCTTAATAAAGGAACAATCAGCTCAATGTCACATTGCTTAAGATAGAAAAGATATTTGACATCATTAGTTCCATTCTTTCAGTTGTGATATTTGCTTTCATTGAAAATCCCAAAGCATGTGTGTATGCAGTTATAAAGGATAGAACTGACCCAAGAAATTTCTTTGACATGGTTGGAGATTAATATTTATTCCTACTGCTATATTGCAAACTATTTTGTTCAACCAACAGAGTTTCAAGATATCCAGAAGTAATTTCCAGAAGCTGTTTTACATTTGTTAAGGTCTGCAATGTGGAGGGGAAACTAGGTCTCTTCTCTCTCACACTGCCATATTCTTTCAGGAAAAACTTATCGAAATCATATTATTTATATCTTTTTCATAATATTCAATCATGCCTTCAGTGAGTTAAGTGAGTAAATTTATAGTTAAGTTCTTCTGAAAAGACATTTTTTAGCATAATTTAACAGGGGTGCCTGGGTGGCTCCAACTCTTGATTTTGGCTCAGGTCATGAGCTCATAGTTCGTGGGTTCAAGCCCTGGATTGGGCTCTGCGCTGACAGCATGGAGCCTGCTTGGAATTCAGTCTCCCTCTAACTCTGCCCCTCCCATGCTCACGATCTCTTTCTCTCAAAACTAAATAAACATTAAAAAAATGACTTTAGAATAATTTAACAAATAAGTAAAATTCAAAGACCTACCCTCAAGTTGCTCTATGTGCTGTGTCAACTATGGTAAAGAGAACAGACACAATGCACTCAGTGGCCTATATAAAATATCTTTCAGATTTCTAGCTTTATGAGGTTCACATTATAAAATTATAAAATTCACATATTCCAATTAATGTGAAAAGAGATTCAAAGTAGTTGAAGTGATCTGCCCAAGTACATAGCTAGCAATGATTGGGCCAAGAATGTAGTCCACTATAGAATATTCTTTCAACACTGAGTTGACTGTCTCAGGAAAGTGAGAAAGAAGCAGGGGTAAAGGTATGATTTTGTTTCCTCATAAATGTTTTGCTCTCTACCTGCTTTAGTTACGCATCCAGTTCTAATCAGACACTGCCTAAAAGGCCAGTTTATTAGAATCTGTAAACCTGCTCGTCCAGAAAAGGATCAAGATGGTCCCCTGGCCTGCACTGTTACCTCTCCAGTGGGGGTAGGTGTGAGAGAATATGCCTGAGTTGCACTGACAGATTCAGACCTAGAAGTACAAACAATGCTGGTAACCTTGCCTTACTTCATTTCTTTCCCCTTCCATCCCAGCTTCTACTCTTGTCAATTCATAGATCAACACTTTCTTTGGGGGAAAACTGTTTTAATCACCTGCGTTACTTTATAGATGAGGAAAATATTTTTCTTCCTACTGAAGCAACCAATCTTAAAAAAAAAAGACATGATCTCTAAATGCCTTTAAAATGTAGATTAGCATTAAATTTACAAAATTAACACACTCCAAAAATGTACTAACTTATGTAAAAATTCATAAGAGTCTTTTTTGAAAATTGTAGCATGATTTGAAGGAAGCTTTAAGGCCCTACATGTCCAAAAATTTTAACCTTAAGCCTCCCATAATGCCTCAATAATGGCAAGAAGAATCATTGTAATCATGTTAACTGGAGCCACACAGACAACAGCCATCTGCTTGTAGAATCATTTGCTAGTTGTCTCATAATACAGGAAGCTATTTGACCTTTCTGTGCCTCAGTTTCTCTCCTGTAAAATCATAATTCCAGCACCTGCTTCTGTTGTACAGGTGCACAGTGGCCCTTCCTACTGCATGATGAAATTTCTTGAGAGTATCTTAAGAGCAGAGGAGAAAAACAGAATATCTCTAACCTACCAAGGAATTCCTCCAAGGTCTGTAGGGCCACAGAGCTGAGCTGACTATGAGAGCCCTCTGGTGGAAGGAATCCATGCACATTAAATATTTCTAGACTGGTTAGACTAACAGTGGGTCAAGTACACCTGTATTTGCAAAAAAGGGTCTTCCTGGCCTAGGATTCTTGAGATGCCCCAACCTCTCCTAGGGAATTGGAAAATTACTGGTATTGTATCAGTTTGAGATCTTGTTCTCCTTCCATGACACGGTTCAGTCTAACCGACGCAGTTCACTATCAGGCCACTGGAAGTAGACAAGGAAAGAGAGGCCTACCATCATGGGAGACTAAAGATACTTCCTTAACCTCACAGGAATTTCATGAAGATTAAATAATAATAATACATAAAAAAGGCTTGGAATAGAACTAAAGCACACAAGTACTCAATGTGGATTATTTATTTTATTATCTATTATGTATAAAGCACTTTGCAAAGAAACATCTTGTTTATTTTGTTTGTTTCCCTTAATTCTCTCAATGCTATGAGGTAAGTGTTATTATTACTCCCCCTTTAGGATACAAAATAACAATGATAATTGAATTTCAGAGAGGTTTGTTCACGTGCCCAAGGTTATACAATTCAGTGTCAAACCATGATGTGAGACTTCAAGGTGGTTTCATTACCCAAAATATAGAATGCTCTAGATCTCTCACACATTCATTAGAGAGCCTGTTAGAAATAGACTGTAGAGTAGTCTCATATTGCTGTTTATTCAGTAGAACTGGGTAGGGTCTGCATGTTAGTAATTTAAAAAAGAAAAAAAAAACTTATGACATTGACATGATGATAATTTGGAAATTATTAAGAAGCACTGTCTGTAGGTAAGAGAGGGGTGATCATTAAATTATTATTTTAAACAAATGATCTTATGGCAAATAGACATCATAGGAAAATAGACCAGAACCCTGGGACATCTGTAATAATTTATCTATAGGAGATAAAAACAAGGGAACAACACATGATCAGATTTTGCACTGATTAATGACTTACTGGGTCAGAGTTTGAGACTTTTCTCATAGTCTCATAGGAATGGTATCAGAATAGAGACAAAGTTTAAAAATTGGGAGTGCTTCTGGGACATGTAGCATCAGGTAAGTACCACCATACAGGTAGCGAGTGTTATGAGTAAAGGCCAGATGGAGAAAGCACCTCAAGTGCTCATACATTATTAGTCCTCACACTTCCTTAATGTGACAGGCATAGATTTTAATTTAATTTCACTGGACTGCCATACAAGCTAATACAGCTAATAAATTTTGTAATCAATTGTTGACACCTGCCCTCCTGACTTGAAAGTAATGTAGAATTATTGCTGTTTTGGCCACAGATGCAGTAGAGTATAAAAACAAAAAAAGCAGAGAAGGAGAATGTAAGAGAGGAGATGAAGACAAGCTTCAGTTTGAAATGTTGCCTAGGACTACCCTTTCCACACAGCTCATCAGTAATTAAGAATCAGGAGAGGACAAATACAAAAGTAGGTATGCTTCGCCTCTATTTTTTTTTTACCATCTATTTTTTTTCTTATTCCAACACACTGTAGTAACTGTCCTCTAATAGAAAAGCAATTTTCATAAAGGAGGACATTGTGACAGCTTCCAAAAAGAATGGTGATATTTTTGCCCTTTGGGGAAATTGGTTACATTTTTCTTGCAAAATTGTTTTTACAACTTGATCCTGTATTTACTCTATGTGAGATTTTACAAATAATAATCATCTCTGATGTTTTAGTACCTTCTTCACTCTATAAATCATATGAATTTTAATTTATCTCTGTGATTTGAGATCTGATGGGTCTCTGTAAACAACTTCTAAAACTTTCCCAATTTTGTGAATATATCTGAGGTAGATATTCAACAAAAACCACTATCATGGGAATACTGATATATGGTAGAGGGAAAGGCCCAACTTACATCCCACCACAGACTGGTTTATCTTAGAGAACAAGGGATTACTACTTTCAACTTATTTTCTTTCAGTAAGACAGTGTTGCCATGGTTTCTTGTATCCCTAGTTACGCATCTGCATAAAAAGAAAAAAAAATCACAGAACGAATATCCAAGGACACACGACACTATGATAAAACAATGGGCACTTATGAAATATAAAATACTCTTGAGTATACCACATTTTTCTTCCGTTACCCCTTCTCTCCACCAAAACCCCCAAAATAACCCAAAGTTTGGACATTCTGCAGCACTGTTATGGAGTTTGATTCCAATTTGATTAATCTGAAATTAAGAGGTTGTATTAGCTAATACAAGATACACTTCATATTTTCTGTTACATGAGAAAAATAAAAAAAAAATAATTAAGCTTGTTAGAGGAATTTTTTTTAAAGGAAACTAATTGAGAAATAACATGTAATGGACCCAACACTGACTGACTCCAAATTTTGATAAGGGCCATTCTTGAAATAAATAAAATGTGCTTCAATTTTTAGACAGTAAAACATACCCATCATTTAGTCATATTAAAGAAGGAACAAGTTTACAATGTTTATTCTTTAGGTTTAGAGTAAAGGAATTCCCTTCTTTGCCTCTCTTACTCTGCAGAAGTGAGAAAGCTTCACAGAGATGGAGACAAATATTTATTGAGTAAATCAGAGATAAAGGCAATGCAATCTGATACAAATCCTTATTGAAACAATTAGTGAGCGGTCAGCTGGCTATGGAATTAAAATAATTATACCTCAAAAAGATGAGTGGAGAGGCTAAAGATTTTTTCTTGCATCTTTAATTTTTCTGTTGAGAATAGGATACTTAAGTCAACTAATTTTCTATTAGCATTATTAATTCTTTTAAATAAGGTATGCCCTTCTAAATAAAAATTGAAGCCCTAGTTCTGTATTTAAGACATTCTTAAAGTGCATTTTCTTAATTCTCTTACCTGAAAAATCATCACATTTGAAATTTCAGTGACCTCTCAGGAATTAAAGAAACAAACAGAAATGTTCCTTTGTTAAAACCTAGGAAGAGACTGTTAATACTGTGGGGAAAGCATGATAGGCTGGGGAGACTTACAGAACATTTGAACTGGAATGTGATTTTGCTTTAGTGCTTTTAAAAGAGAAATAAAAGCAATTCAGATGATCTTGCTTGGAAGTTGTTTTATTGTCAGTTCTAACTGACTTGTATAATGTTCTTATATAATGTGCAATAATGCATAATTAGTTGACTTAACTCTAGAAATATATTCCTCAAGGTGAGGACACACTCCAGTAAGAACATTACATTCTTCTTGGAATCACTAGATTTAGTTTTTTATTTCTTTGTTGATAGTTGAGAAGTATTCTTCCAAGGATTACAAACATTCATATAATCTGTGGTAACATCAGCTATAGTAGAACAGTGGACTGCATTAAGAGTTGTTAAAAAACAAAACAAAACAAAACAAAACAAAACAAAACAAAACAAAACGAAACAAAACAGGTCCAAAATGGGGTCACTTACACAGAGTTTCCAAACTGGTGCTTAATATATAATCTAACTGCAGTTTCATACAGTTTCAATTTCTCTCAAAAATGTAGTCTCAACTGGGCAGTCAGAAATTTTTTAATCAGTGCTAATGAGTCTGTCACCTGGGCCCTCTCCATCCACCAAAGAAAGATGTGGTCATCTGTATGATAAGGCCACTTGTTTTTACCTCCTAGAAAGGGGCCTTGCCTGGAACAATCCTCCCACCCCTTTTTTTTGCTAGTAACTTTCTTGCGTTCCTTCTATAAAAATCTTCCATTTTGTACAACTCTTTGGACTGCCTCTCTACTTGCTAGATGGGGCACTGCACAATTCATGAATCATTTAATAAAGCCAATTATATCTTCAGATTTACTTGACTGAATTTTGTTATGTAACAGAAGCATGAAACCTGATTTTATTTCCAGTTTGGACACTAACTAGCTGTGTGACCCTAAGCAAGTCATTTTCTGTCTCAGTTTTAGTTTTTTTCATCTGTTAAATGAAAAATATAGACTAGATGGTCTCACAGGATTCAAAAATGTTAGAGATGAAATGGACCACGGTTACAAATAGAAAGATTTATACTACAGATGAAAAGACAGCATTCCAAAGGGATAAAGTGTCTTGTCTGATGTTCAATTGAATTAGTGGAAAAGAGAAAAATAAAACTCAAGTATTATTTCAATCTAATGCTTACTTCTACACATTGAAACTTTATATACTTGTCTATTAGCTGAAGAGCTATAAATTAAACATTTTTCTAATGGGCAGATTAAACACATCTATTTATTATATATTTATTTTATATTTATGAACATGTAGGTATATCATTGTATATTTATTATTTTAATATAAAATGTATGTAATTATTATATATTAATATTTATACATGCATACAAATTAAACTATCAATGCAATGCAAAGAAATCAGTATTTGTTCATGATTATTTGACAATAAATTTTTAATCAAATTTTTCATCACTGAATTTAGTTTAGATAATCCTTAAAGATAAACTACTTTAGGAAGTTCTTTCTTTTTTTTTTTTTAATTTTTTTTTTTAACGTTTATTTATTTTTGAGACAGAGAGAGACAGAGCATGAACGGGGGAGGGTCAGAGAGAGGGAGACACAGAATCTGAAACAGGCTCCAGGCTCTGAGCTGTCAGCACAGAGGCCCGACGCAGGGCTCGAACTCACGGACCGCGAGATCATGACCTGAGCCGAAGTCGGCGGCTTAACCGACTGAGCCACCCAGGCGCCCCTAGGAAGTTCTTTCTAATATACAAATTCATCATGTGAAGTTTCCAACAGAAGGTTCCAATAGGAACCTATTCCAATAGGAATATGATTAAATCTTTGCAATATATCAGAGGGATGTTTTGTAGGATGACAAGATGGCTAACTTCCAAGGTCCTCATGGGATCTTACTAACTTGGTGAATTTATCCCCACTTTGGAACACTGATTTGCCAAATCCTTGTCCTTCTCATGTTACTCAGAAATACTCAAGACCTAATCAAATGAACTAAGTTCAGAGGATATATAAAATTGGAAAGTTAATTTATTAATTTACAATTGAAATATAATTTCCAAGGCTACTAAGGCATTCTATCTTTTGGATAGTTCATTCTCTTTGTAGGTAAAACACTAAAGTTATTAATTTATAGTCAGAAACTTGATTCTATAATTTGAAATCAATCAAGAGCAAAAAATTACTTATTATGAATACTTAGTGGTGTCAAGTGAGGCAGGCAGCCATTTCCCTAGTGACCATGTCCTCTGCTCAGAGAATTTGCTACTTGTTCAGGTATTGATTTAATCTCTGATTGTCTTTCCAAATGTCATATATATTGTAGATTAAGGTGAAGAAATTTCCTTTGGTAAATATTTGCAGCAGCACTAATAATATATAACATATTTAGCAATAGTATGGGAACTAGAACGGATAGTTCCCAAAGATAGTACTTCAGCCTCCAGTTCCACCAGCCATCATTTCTACAGTTAGTTGCTGAATTGTGGTGCAGTCTGGCTTCACTTGTGGGAGGGAGGTCAGGGTAGCAGCTACGTAAAAACCAGTATGTTAGTGGTGCCTGGGTGGCTCAGTTGGTTAAGCATCTGACTTTAGCCCAGGTCTCATGTCTGTGCGGTCAAGCCCCATGTCTGGCTCTGTGCTGATAGCTCAGAGCCTGGAGCCTGCTTCGGACTCTGTGTTTCCCTCTCTCTCTGCCCCTCCCCAGCTTGCAGTGTCTTTCTCTCTCTCTCTCTCTCAAAAATAAATTAAAAAAAAAAAAATTAAAAAACAGTATGTTAGAATTTCAGTATTTTTAGCAACTGGTTCAGCTGTCCTGGTGCATACTGATTAAATATTTCTCCTGAGTGTTGGAAATCTTTTTAAACATAGTAACATATTCTTTTTTTCTGCCATGCTCATTTCAATAAATTACAACTAAAACTTCTTTTAATGTTTAAGGTGGATGTTTAGAACATGAGTTATTGCAGCAAGTTATAATAGTGATGCCTTCCAGGTTTCCAAACTGTACCAAATGATGCCAGACTGCTATGATTTTTTAGAATTCTTGTATCTGCTTTGGAAAATCTTTTTATTCTGTCTCTTCCTATCAGGGTTGTCACTTCTCATTTTTATCCTCACACTTTCCTCTAGCAACAACCCTCAAATTTCTCAGAAACTGAATCTAATTTAAGTCTACTCTGAGCAGGAAAATCTGGCTAATTTCCCAGATGCATGTATAAAATAATTATGAATAAATTCCAAATCATGGCTCAAGGAACTATTTTATGAGTAAAGGAACATATATTTTAATTTCAGACCTTGTGACACATATGTTGTCTATTCTGAACAGCTTCTGGGTACTTGAAGCCCTTTCATACATTAAACATTTTCTAGTTTAATTCATAGTTACCACTAGATAAATGATCAATTACATTTCACATTACTGCAGAGGTTGAAAATCAGTAGCCAACAAACCAAACCTAGCCAGCAGTTGTGTTTTGATTGGCCAAGAAATTATTACTGTGGCAATGATTTTTTTTTAAGTTTTGGTAGTCAACAGTTAAAATCAGAATATTTGAAATATAAAGCTTAATATCTGGGTTCTCTTGAACAACAGGAAGTATGACAATAACAGGCACATATAATAATGTGAAAATGGTAGGTGGGAACTAAACAGCAGCTTCTTCCTTTAGATAGTGTTATGGGTTTCATTGTGTCCATTCCAAATTTGCTGAAGTCTTAACCCTCAGTACCTCAGAATGTGACCTTATTTGGAAAATAAGGCTGTTGCAGATGTAATTAGTTAAGATGTTATACTTGAGTAGAGTAGACCCCTAACCAAATATGACTAGTGCCCTTATAAAAAGAATACCATGTGAAGAGATGGAGAAACACAGGGAGAAGAAGACCATATGAAGACAGAGACAGAGATTGAAATTAAACAGCTTGAAGCCAAGGAACTCATGAAGCTACCAGAAGCTGGAAAAGGCAAGTAAGAATCATTCCCCTAGAGGCTTTGTAAGGTGCATGGACCTACCAACACATTGATTTTGGGTTTTTATCCTGTAGAGCTATGAGAGGATGTATTTCTGATGTCTTAAGCCACACAGTCTGTGGTACTTTATAATGGCTGCCCCAGGAAACTAATATAGATAGAATTTTCAGACAGCTATTTCTGACAATATGGTTGACTAGACAATTAAAATTTCTCCACAAAAAATCAATTAAGTGTTGAATAATGCATCTACAAAATCTTATCTACATATAGATAAAAGATAAAACCTTGGATATGCAAGATACAAAAAGGAAAAAATGACCCCTACCAAAAGGTGACCCTTGGACATCAAAGAGTGGAGTAGGATCTGTCTTTCCAGTGGCAAAGATTACAGAGACGGAGACAGGATACTTGTCTGTTTCTCCCAAAAATTTCAAGGAAAAAGAAAAAGTGACCTGAGAATTGCAAACCACACTTAATAACTTCCCTGAGTCTAGGCCTGGAATTAAACTGAAGTAATTACCTAAGAAAGCTAAGAAATTAGCATAACAAGTGATCACAGGTGGATGACACTTTTGGATCAGTAGCAAAACCCCTCTGAAGAGATCCTCAACTCAGGCCTTGAAAGATTCCTTTAGAGAAAATGCTTTAGCCCCAGTAAATACAGCTTTTCAAATTTAATTATAATTGAAAAATCAATCACAAGACCACCAAAAATCCCACAAAACATAGTTACAATCTACCAAATATAATTCAGCTTAAAACACACATAGCAATGTTAGACTTTCAAAAATTTCATATAATGTCAGATTAGATTTTAAATTATGTTTAAAGGATTAAACAAGAAATAAAAGGGATATTCACTCAACAAAACATATTTTTTTCACTTAACTAACATTTACTGAAGACCAATTATGTCAGGTGTTTTTCTAGTTACTGGGAATATGAAATTTAACCACCATCACCATAACTAGCCCTATCACTATCTTTGTGGAATTTATATTCTAATTGTGAGAGACTGAAAAAGCAAAATAAGTAGTATGTTTCATGGTGAAATGTGCTATGAATTAAAAGAAAATAAGGAAGATAGATCAAGAGCCCAAGTAAGGGTGTGATTTCAACTTTACCTTAAAGATCAGGAAAGGCTTCACTGAGAAAAGTATATTTGAATGTGAAAGGAATAAGGGAGCAAGTCAGACGGATATCTGGAGGAAGACAGAGGGAGTCAAAAATGCAAAGGCCCTGAAATGGTAACTGTAAAAGCAATGAGGAAGACCCATAAAGCTGAGTAAAACTGAGTCAGAGAAACCATAGTGGCAGTAATAGAAGATGAGGTTCAAGAGAAATAGCAGGCCAGAAAAGTAAGAATTACAGTATTACAAAGAGCCAGAAAAGTATAAAGAGAAACAAATTAGAATTTCTGACAAGAAAACATAATTGTTAAAATATGAAAATCAAACTGATAATTAAACTGCTGATAAGACAAAGCTAAAGGGAGAATTAAGAAAATGAAAGGAAGCAGTGAAGAAATAAACCAAAAAGCCTCACTCAGAAAGAAAGAGATGAAAATACAAAATCTAAGGTAAAAAGATTAAAAAAAAAACAAACATAACATGAAATGAAGAAGTATCACATATGTCTAATCAGCATTCCAGAAGTAGAGAATAAGATTAGAGGCAGGCCATATTTGAAATTATAATAAATTAGAATTTTTCAGAAATTTTGAATAACATGACTCTTCAGACTCAGTAAGTACAATGAATCCTAAGCAGAATAATCGGAATTAAATGGATATGAATGCATAAATTGCAAGTTCTACTTGCTATTAGTCCTCTGTCTCATTTGCTTCACTAATTTAGTTTACCAGCAAGTTTCCTTAAAGGATTTGAATTTGTGGACTAAGTTACACATTTACAGTCATAACTAAAATGTATTAATTCTTCTCATTAAAAGATATGTTTATCATGAAGCATTTGAAAACAAATGTTGACATTTCTTTTTCATTATCTCCAATTGTTCCCTCTAACCTTTTTGACTTTGAGAAGAGAAGGGAGATGGAAATGGGTGGAGGAAGAAAGCCTAGACTGCCTCTTGATACTTGGAAATAAATGGCTGCTCTTGTAGATGAGTTTCTAAACTTCAGTATCTTCCCGTAGATGAATATAGTTGACTACAGAAATTCACGACTGATTTTGATTGTGTGATCTTGGAAGGCTTATCTGAAGACTTCATTTACTCAAGTAGGTTTTATTTACTCAAGTGTGTGTGACTATGATATAAATACCAGAAGCTAAAACACTCAGTTTCAAATTTCAGCATCTGCCTAAAGTGGGATTACTCTCCTGTGATATTCAAGCCACCTGCATTTTCTTCTCTGTACATTAGTTAATCCTACTTATTACCAGAGATTATTTTTTCGATTTGGATATTTTTCTAACGTATTTATCATTTTTACTAACCCACTGTTTTTCTTAATCTTAGGTGATTTAGGTAGATGAATTTTTACATCTTGACTTCTAATAGACAAGACTTCCAACTTACAAAGTTAGAAATTACACACATAGTAATCTATTCTAAGAAATAATATTTTTAAAGCACACTTTTTCTGGAGGTGGAGACAATACAAAATACTGTGACTGGCAAAATAGGAGGCCTCTGGTAAGTGAGAATTTTCACAATTTTCTCACCTGATGCATTAATTTTTTTTTCTTTTTTTCTCCTCTTTTAATGTTTATTTATTTTTGAGAGAGAGAGAGAGAGAGAGAGCATGAGCAGGGAAGGAGCAGAGAGAGAGGGAGACAGAATTTGAAGCAGGTTCCATCCAGGCTCTTAGCTGTCAGCACAGAGCCTGATGCAGGGCTCAAACTCAAAAACTGGGAGATCATGACCTGAGCCAAAGTCAGACACTTAACTGACTGAGCTACCCTGGCGTCACACCCTGATGCATTAATTTAACTTAAGAAATTAAAGCACAGATTCTGTTGGTAGAGAAAATAAAGTCAATAAATAATTAGGTTTTTTTAAAAGTTAAAAGCCATTTTTAATTTTTAAAACAAATGATAAATGTCCAAGGTTAATATTGCTCTAAAATGAATTCTTTAGCTGAATTTTCCCTTTCATTGACCTGATTCTGGCCATAGCACTTACACTGTAGACTTTAATGTGCTGTGTCACTTAGACTTCAAACAGAGAAAGAGAATTAGTGGGAACTATATACTAAGAGAGATATATTACAAGATTGTGGGAACTGGCAAGACAAGTCTGAAATCTGCAGGGCAGGCCACCAGGAAGGACAGGCTGGGAATTTGGAGTACAGGATGAGATTGCTCTGCACAGACAGAATTTCTTCTTCAGGGAAGCCTTGCTCTCCTCTCTAAGGAGTTGGGGAGCAGGTGGCCAAGAACTTATACCAGAAAAGTATGGAGATAGTGGTAGTGCAAAACTACATATGAACTGAGGCTCCACCAGACAGTGGTGGTGCAAAACTACATACGAACTACCCTGACCTATGCTACATTGTCCAATCAGACTTCATTTACAAAACCCAAATTCAAAGATGAATTTTTTAAGACTATCAAGACAATGACCATAAAATATTAAACACAAGCACAACGTCCCCTTCTGAGTACAGAACCCAGTTCAGACTGCACTGGTTACAGACCCATGCAGCTGGCCCTGGGCTTGAGTCTGTGATAACACAAGAGACTCAGAGGGCCAGGACTCTTAAGGAAGAATGGGAAACATTTACTTACATAGGGAAACAGCCTCTAACCAAAACCTGTACCACCATGGTGGATTAGCTCTGTAGGAATGAAGGGCCACTAATGACCCATTATGACAACTCCTTCAGGCTGAAGACAAGTAAAGGTAGGGGATGAATATGAGATTTGGTTTTCCTTTTCCTCCTTTACCTATTCATGTTTATTCATTCCACCAACAAATATGTATTTGTTAAAATTCTACAATGTACTGATCTCCCTGCTAGTTTATGGGGATACAACTACAAAAAATATATAGTTTCTTCCTTGGAGGAGAATTTTATTCTTAAACATAATAATATTATATTCCCTAGAGTCCTTGGCAAATTTACCTAAAAAACCAAATGCTTATTTAACATAAAATATTAAATTTGATTGACCAAATGTGAGGATGTGAAAGCAGAAATATAGGTAGTATGTAAATAAACCTTAACCTTAAAATAAACCCTATCAGGACACCTGGGTGGCTCAGTCGGTTAAATGTAAAACTTGGCATGATCTTGCAGTTTACAGGTTCAAGCCCCACATTGGGCTCTGTACTAACAGCTCAGACACTGGAGCCTGTTTCAAATTCTGTCTCTCTCTCTCTCTCTCTCTCTCTGACCCTCCCCACCTCTCAAAAATAAATAAACATTAAAAAATTAAAAAAAAAAACACCTTTCTGAATTTATTTCAACACTTCTGAAATGGACTGATTCAAGGAATCCACTTTTTTTTCCAACACAGAAACATTAAACTCATATTGGTGTGATTACCTCATGAAGAGTCTAACTAATGAAGAGATTATATTTGAGATTTTTAAGCCTTTCTACATATTTATCATGGAAATATTCAAGATGTGGCTGAAAAAAATGATTTCTTTTTAAAAGGTCACTTAAAATAACAATAAACAGCATTCTCAATATTAAAAAAAAGTCATATGCTTGGTCTTACTTATAGTATGAGGAATACACTCAATTACAAGTAATAGAAAACCCTAATTAGTACCTTAAATAAGTTAGACTTTCTCTTTCTCACATAAGAACTCCAGATATAGAAGTGTAATTCATTCAGTGGCAGAATATTTTTGATTAGTTGTCTCTAAGATTCTCGTGGCCCTTCCCTTGTGTATCACATTATTCTGATGCAGCTGCAGATATGACATCATAAAGGTAGTGGGAACTCAGTTGACATGCATTCCTATCCTTATACTAAACAATCCTGAGAATAAATATGCTTTCCTTTATTTGTGCTAGCCAATTCTAAGATGAAGCATATATTCGCATTTCTGTGCTAAATAATACTGAGGTTAGGCAAAACTAAGTTAACTATTTGTTTCAGGAAATACTTGTTCCTTGATAAGATAACGTTTGGAGACTGAATCTTGCTTATCAATGCTTACTTCAAGACTCTCACCTCACAGTGTTCATCAATCCAGAACTATCATGTCATATGCCTTGCCATTTCAGATCCTAAAACCCTAAAAATATCTTCTTCTAACCTCCCCTTTCAGAAACATTGCTGGGAATCTATGAAAGAAGTATTCTCTCTCACTGTAGGGTAATCAACAGGTTTTTCTGGAAATCATTTTGCTGACTGGACACACCAGAATTTGAAGGGCATCAACCATATATGTTCCATTTATTGGGAAATCAAGAGTTTCCCAAAATAATTACAATAGACTTTTGTTTTTATCTCACTGGTCAGAACCGCCTCTAATTAAAATAAAAGTTGGGGGAGTATGGGAACTCCATCAAGATGCATCACTTGCAGATTTCCACATGGTAACTATAAAGGAAACAGTGTTTCTTTTTTTTTTTTAATTTTTTTTTCAACGTTTTTTATTTATTTTTGGGACAGAGAGAGACAGAGCATGAACGGGGGAGGGGCAGAGAGAGAGGGAGACACAGAATCGGAAACAGGCTCCAGGCTCCGAGCCATCAGCCCAGAGCCTGACGCGGGGCTCGAACTCACAGACCGCGAGATCGTGACCTGGCTGAAGTCGGACGCTTAAGCGACTGCGCCACCCAGGCGCCCCGAAACAGTGTTTCTTTTAGCAAGAGAGAAAGTGAGGAACAAATGAATACCTGATAGGCAATTAAACCATGGATGTCTTTTCCAGCATAATCAGAAAGAGCTTCATTCAAAAGAACATAAGATAAATTTTCAGAAAAAAAAAAGTCCTAAATTGAGGACCTTAAATGGAAAAAGTACTGAAATATAAAATTGGATATTCTTGTAAATGTAAGCAAAGATCTCATCCACCCCTAGCTCAGATATAAATAGCCTAATTAGAAAAGAGAAGATCAAAGAGAACTAATTTGTAAATGTTCTGCATAAAAATAATAACTTTTCTGTGAAGGATAAATGCCTAGCAAACTAAGAGACAGAAAACATTTGTTTCTCCTTCAGAGTGCAGCCTGCAGTATTTTTGAGAATTAGTGTTTTTCTTTAGGAGAGTGTTTATGTGAATGTGTGCAAACACACATTTGGTTGAAGAGTTCTACAATAAAGATTTGAAAATAAAGCAAATGTCACCTGATTACCCCACAATTCAAGATGATAGATTCGAATAGAACCTATCTGGGTAACTAGGGGTACCAACAGAAATTACTGAATATCATGTTGAAGCTCTCCTCTCCTTTTTTCCATAGCTCTCTCCTCAACAAATTGTTCTGTCTTCCCCACCTCACATGCAAATACATATTGGGGCATGTATTTGCAATACATATCGACACAATACATTGGAATAACCCAGACTAAAATTCAAATGTATTGTGTCGATAAATAGTCTCAATTGTTCAAAGATGGGTGGCAAATCTCATGGGGGAGATTGGGAGAGAGAATAAGGAATCCAACAAGGTAGCCAGGGAATCAGATAGTTGAATGTCTTAAGTCTTAATGGACATAGAAAGTTAAATTTATGACATAAATTTATTGAAAAGTTGGAGAAATTATATAGAATTATATAACAGGAGGTAGAATGTCTAAAGAAACTCAAATACACTCATAAAACCTTTGGAAGTGGTATAGCGAACAGATGTGCAGACCAAGAAGAGAAAGGGTAGTCAACCTCATACGTCCCACTGAGAAGGCACAGGCATGATATACATGGTTGTGTTTGGCTGTTGCAGGAGAGTGAGTGGGGATAGATGGCTATGCTGAATGTGATGGAAAATTAAAAATGAGTCAAAGATCAGAATGTCTGCTTTGTGTCAAATGCAGCAAGGTCTGTGCAGATGGATGATGAAAAGAAGGCTAGGTAGAAATGGATGCTTGCTTGGTTTACATTTCACCATGGTCAAGTATTGCAGAATTCCAAGCTGTTTCTCAATATGCTGTAAATGATTAACCTGATTCTATTCACAAATGGTAAACTGTATTGTCTACGATTACCATCAATGAGGCTTGAAGATCCTACTTCCTCTTTTTCTTTGAAAAATGTACACCATATTAGGCTTCTCCTTTTCCGAGTTCCCCTTCTCATTCACATGCTTTATGTACTATGCACTTGCTTTATGGACTTTCCTAACATTAACTGTTAACCTGTTAAATTAAGAGCAAAACATGTACTTATTATGAATTCCCTCTAGAAGCCAACACAACATCAAAGAAGGCATTTGTGTTCAATGAATATGTATTGAATTAAATAAATAACAATTCTGAAGAAATACTGAATGTATTTAGACCAAATGTATTTAGAATACCTACAGCACAGCTTAGACTTTTTGCCATAAGAAAAAAGTTAGCGGGGGTGCCTGGGTACGTCAGTTGGTTAAGCATCTGACTCTGGATTTCGGCTCAGGTCATGATCTCACGGTTCATGAGATGAAGCCCCACATCAGGCTCTGAGCTGACAGCATGGAACCTGTTTGGGACTCTCTCTCTCCTTTACTCTCTGAACTTCCCCTGCTCACTCTCTCTCAAAATACATAAATAAATATTAAAAAAAAAAAAAAGGTTGGCAGGACAGATGATTTATGGTAAAAATGGATAATATGATAACAACAAATGTGTGTTATCTCTCTAAATCCTCTTTTATAGCCACTGAATCTAAAAAAAAAAAAAAAAGACTTATCCATGGGAAACCTGTCCATTTTAAAAAATAGTTAAATTTCTTCAAATTCACATATTAAAAATATTCAGTTATCTTAATGGGAGAAACTTTATTAATTTAAAACCATCATTATATCAACATAGGGCTTAACTAGAAACAGGATTAACAATTTTAATAATACATTTATAGGAGAGATACTGTTTAAGAACTATAGAATTGTCCTCTCAGATAGTATATATAAAATCCAATTTGTTGTACCCAGTAAGTATATTCCCTCACCCTCATAAGGTGACCTTGGATGTTGTTTTCTCACAGTATTAAGAGTTGGAAAATGTCCTTAAAAATTCATTATAAAGACAGTATTAAGCTTTTGGGGGAAATTCCACCACTGCATTTCTACAAAAAGATGCCATTTAAATAGGGCTTTAAGCTTGCCCAGTGTTAAAATATTAATGTACTTATTTGGCTCACTGTTCCTGCTACTGATTCTTTGTCTCATTTCTAAAATAAAGGTCCATTTGCTTTTTTCCCCCCAGCATAATTTTCCCTCCTTGGCAAGTTGCCCACTCAAGTCATTTGGAGCTTTTAAAGACATGATAAAAGTAGGTACAGAGGTGTGAACTATATTTAATTAAACTGTTAAGGGCAAGTAAGTTGCAGGATGATTAATTGCTATTCACACACCTTTCAACTACTTTTGTCAAGAGACTCTACTGGGAAGAGGCTTGCTACTAACTTGATAATCACCAGGGCTCATTCATGTTTCCAGAGAAAACTTGGGCTACGGTTTACCACCTTTAACTCTGCGTAATCATGACCCTCTCTGACACATCAATTGTTATACTTAAAGTTTTGAAAAGGAGCTATAGGAATTTCTCTCCACTTGCAAATAATAGTAATGATTTGCAAACCATGAATACCATGTATATCATAATATATAAATGGATGCATTCACATGCATTTCTTCTCTTTATATAAAAAAGAGGGCATTGCCAAGGCATTTTACACATTTTTAGTTCCTATACATAAATAATACAAAGGGGGAGAGTAACAAGAAAAATATGCACTGTTTCCTATTGAGAAGATAAAAAAATGTGCTTATAACTAAGTTCATTTTCTGCTATTAAACATTTATCATGCACACATAATCAGTGCAGTTATCTATCAAGAATCCTTATTAAACCAGAAAATGAATACCGTGAAATATCATAATTAAACACTATTTTAATTCACTTGTGAAAAAACAGAATGGAAGCTGGTGGTATTGATGTTACAGTACTAATTGTATCTCCTATTACAATGCTGTAATCAGCTTTCAACAATGTGCATGAATAACCCAGCACTAGATGTGAATTGTTTTTAATAATTTAAAATATGTAAAGAATAAGATTCCACCAATAGAAGTTGGACAGCATGAGCACCAAATGAAAAAAAGGTAAGATCAATCAATATATAGTGGTTAATAATAATGGTTATTTTCAACTGAGATGAATGTCATAGTTCACCCCCACCCACATACACACTGACATACACACACACACACACACACACACACACACACACACACACACACACATTTGCAATTACTATTTTCTGAAAATCAATCTAATACTCAGCAATCTGGCAGTAATGTGTATATAACTTAGGGAGTAGTATTTATTTTACTTTGTTTTCTTAATAATATCTACGTCAAACAGATCAATTTAACAAGGTTGTTAAATAAGTGAAGTGGTTTGAGAGAAATATTATATGTTAGCTTTTTTTTTTTTTTTTTTTTTTTTTTTTTTGCATAAAGCCCTGGTTTGAGCTAGAATAACTGGTTCTTTTTTTTTTTTTCCATTTCTTACTGCCTCTAATTTACTGTCCCTGAAGAGTTTATATGCACAGATGTATCTCAAACAATATGAGATCAAATGCATTTTATATTCTTTGACCCAAGGACAGCAAACTTTTGTGGGTTTAGTTTTTGATGGGTAGATTTTCAACATCCTATTTTTTGCCAAGAAGTCTATAAAGTAACATCATTGAGACTGTCAGCTTCCCTGACAAGATAACTTGAAAGCAAAATTGTGTGAAGTAGAGGAGTTTGAGTTCACCTCAGGCTCAGTAAATTGCACAAATAGCAGTTTAATCTGCAGGGTGTCCAAGCCAATAATAAGGGGAAGCTGAGTCAGATTTGGGCAGAGGGATCTTTTTGTTTTTTGCTTTTTTGTGCGTTGATTACTTCTGAACTCTTAAGCTGCCACTTAAGATTCCAATTCTCACACCTTTAAACATCCTAGGTTTTCTTGGGCATAATTAGGATTATATTGTCAGATCAAAGTTTTAGGAGATATTTGCTACTAACGTTTTACATAAAATCAAAGTAGGTTTCATTTTTAAAAAAAGAGGATTAACATTCAAAAATAATACCAACTTATGCACATTTCTCACCAAAGCCAATTATCCTCCCTGAAAATACTTGATATGTTAATGTTAAATGTGCTGTAACTATAACTATATAGTTGTATATCCAAATTTTACACAGTAAATATAACTGAATACTATGTAGTCAAGGGCAGAGGCTCTACAATCAAATAAAGATGATATAAATTTCATATTCTGCAAGTTAATAAATGTACGACCTTGGGTCATTTATTTATACTCTGATGTGTAACATCCTCACTTTTAAAATAGAATGATGATACTTCTTTGATAATGTGGTTATGAGGATTTAAAGAATTAGGGCATTTGTAACAGAGAATTTTTTTTTTAAGAATGCTGCTGACTGTATGTTCTAAGGAAGTATGAGAACACAATTGAAAATATTTTCGTCTTTGTTTTTTTTTTGTTGTTGTTGTTTTCAAGAAGGGATGTACCATCATAGGTATTTATGATAATGATCTAGATTATGAACACAGGTTATATTTTAGCTTGGTGTGATGTAATATTTGGAATTTGAAAAACAGGGAAACTTGAGTGAAGGATTCTGGAAATAACAAAAATGAAACAATGGGAGAAGGGTCTGGATAAAAAAAGGACAGAAGATTAAGTTAAAGATTAAATTCCAACAATAGTGTAGGCCAAAGTGAATTATTTTCAGTAATAAATTCCAATAGCAGATGACTGAAGGACATTAAGCCCAATGGATATAAGGTTGAATATTAAGCTATTTTCTGCCCTGTGTTGTTATAATCGTTATAATCATGCTGGTTACTTTCAGTCCTTCAGAAAAATCCTTTGTTTACTCAAATGCCTTATAAGAATGCTGCAAGGACTAAAAGATAACAACTGAGTAGGATGAGAGGGTAATCAGTGGCAAAATGGTAAATTGGATTAATAATTCAACAGGAACTGGAATTTCAAAAGAGGTACTTAGGAAAGCTAGTAGGATATGAGATTGATGTTCTCACCTATGCTCCCATTCTTTCATTTTGGAATCTTTAGAAATACTGGTAACGTTGCTTATCTTTCCACATCATAGATGATTTGGTAAATTGTTAAGGATATTAAACAAAAGTTGAAAGAGGACCCAGTCATGCCTTAAAAAGCCTGGGTTTTGGGGCGCCTGGGTGGCGCAGTCGGTTAAGCGTCCGACTTCAGCCAGGTCACGATCTCACGGTCCGTGAGTTCGAGCCCCGCGTCAGGCTCTGGGCTGATGGCTCGGAGCCTGGAGCCTGTTTCCGATTCTGTGTCTCCCTCTCTCTCTGCCCCTCCCCCGTTCATGCTCTGTCTCTCTCTGTCTCAAAAATAAATAAAAAACGTTGAAAAAAAAATTAAAAAAAAAAAAAAAAGCCTGGGTTTTGAACTTAGTCTATTCTTTCTAACTGATTAAGTTCTTTCCAGCCTAACTTTCAAGTCAGGCAAAAGACTGGGTGGGCAAAGCATCCTGTGACAGGGGCAGAAACTACCCCTCAAGCAGTAAAAACTGCCCTGATGCCAGCAAGACCTCACATGCTTGATCCCAAGACAATATTGGACTTGACCTTCTCTGCCCACCTACACATATCCACCGACCTTCGTCCCACATTTTCCTTATGTAAACTTAGAAGTATTTTTACCACTTTGGAGAGAAAGTCTTCAGAAAGCTAGTCTGCTGTCTCCCTGGTGTTCGTGTTGCTTTATTACAGCCTTTCTTCTTGCACCACCACTTGTCTCTCTGCCTTGGGATTTTGTCAGGAGTGAGTGGCCAAACCTGGTCTGTTTGGGACCCCCAGAGACAGGTGCTCTTGCACCCCTGTGCTCTGGTTACAATGTGTGATTCTAGAAACCTAGAAGACTTGGGGTCCTTATGTTACACATATAAAATAGATCTCTCTCTTACAATAGAAGCTTGAGAAATTCCATAAGTGGAATTTTCATTTGTTTTCCTTCAGTGAACTCCTTCAAAACCTATACAGCATTGAATAATTATTTCTTAACAGAATCCCCATGTTTGCACATAAAAGACCTTAAAAATATTAGTTTTCCTTTTGCTTTGTGATATTGATGGTCTACTGATATATTCTAAAAAGACTTATTCATTTTGAATCTTACTTTTCATTGTTTATAAAATTGGAAACAAGTGAAAGAAAATAGAAAATTTCCAAAGATTAAGTTCACAAAATTTTAGAAGGAAAGGATATTGGTAGAGCTATTTATTTATTATTATTTAGTCATAATTGTGTTCCAGCAAACAGGTCCTATTGAGAATAGTGTGGAATCTGTACTGCATTGTGATAAAACACAGAAAAACATCTGAGGCATGAGAAGTCAGTGCTGGTTCTCAGATTATTATTTTTTTTTAAGATTCTCTTTGTATTAGATAAAAATATTGTGAAAATGGTTTAAAGAATTCTTGTTTAAAGTGGAGTTGGGAAGCCCCTGTAGGGGGAGCACTCACATGTGTAACTCTTGCAGCCCGTATGAACAGCAGGAAAAGGAAGATAGTTCTTATCTTGACAAAAGAGAACACTTTTAATATAAGAATTTTATCTTCTGTTTTTAGGAAAAACAAGGAAGATCTTTCCCTGTCCCAACAATAACTTACTAACCACTGCTTGCAGCCAACGAGAAGCCTCCACAACCTCAAACTCTTGTTCTTCTCTGATGAACTTTTGTTCAAAACAACACTCCTCAATTTCCTCCTAAAACCTAATAAAAGCGGATTTCACCTTTCTCTTCAGACTTGCCTATGGTTTGCCATAATTTGCTCATCCCAAAATGCAATTCTTCTGCTATTCCCAAATAAACTCATTTTGCTAGTAAAATAACTTTGCTATTTTAAAGGTTGACAATATGAATTACATTGTACTTTAAATGTTTCCTTTCAGTAAAAGATTGAAAAACTTGACCTTACTTATAAAAAATGAGTAACCTTAAATATTTTTTAATGTTTATTTATTTTTGAGAGAGAGAGAGAGAGAGTGTGACCTGGGGGAAGGGCAGAGAGAGCGAGGATGACACAGAATCTGAAGCAGGCTCTAGGCTCCTGAATTTTAATTTGGTTGTTCATATACCTCAAAAATATATAATGTATCTTTACATATTTTTTTCCAAAGGATGGGGAGAAAGTGAAGGACCTAGGGATGTTTCTTTTCAGGAGAAATGAACAGAAACAGGAGCCCTTAGAATTGGTGACCTATTTAGGAACTAAGATACTAGTTAGCAAACCGGCTCTAGTTTCCATTATACTGAATTTGAATTGGGAGATGAGAGAAGTGTACTGGTGCAGGCTTGAAGAATTTTTAAATTCTTATCTGTAAAGAATTTAAAAATAATAATTAACAGGATATGCATGATAATACTAAAAAATGTACCACCCTTTCCTTTGGCACACTATTGATTCTAGGAATATATCTGGTAAGAATTTTAAATAGTCTGGGACCAAGACATGACTTTGAATCCTTCCAGAAGGAAGTAGTCCTAGGTCTTCATAGGTTTGTGCTTCCTCCCTCTCAGAGCATCTGCCCCAGCCAGAAGATCCTTCATTAGAGTTATGGAACTGGAAAGATCCCTGCACTTAGTATCCCCAAAAAAGAAAAGCAAAAGAATGGGACTATTTTTTAAATGGTTCTCTGACTAAATTTTGCCTTTTAAAAATTAGGATTCATGGTGGTAATAATTTTACTAGTATCATATTTCCTTTTACTTCATTATAGGTTAAATATTTGGTTTTGCAGGGTGGGGCAAGGTGACTACTATAGTGAGCACAGTGTTTCCATAGTGAAATGCAATCTGAGTTCCAAAACATGATTTACAAAGGAACCTTTGGAACATGACATTTTTATACATTGGAGACTGTTTGTAACAAGAAAAACTTAAATAACTTTTGTAGACTAAATATCTGGTTCTTTTGAGTTTAAATTAACACCAAAAATGATTTGTTTTTATAAAGCCAGGAAATTGAGGTGATCTCTTCCAGAGTCTAGTTAGGTTTTTTTTCTCTGAAATCAGATAAGGTCAAATTAGAAATGGAAATGGAATCTATTGCTCTCAAATGTTAGCTTTATGTTGTGTTTTCAGATGTTCCTCATTGTTGGTAACAATGTCACATGCATATGTCACCATCTCTGGACCATCTACTATGGCTGTACTGATGAGCAGATGGTTTTGATAGTAATCGTGGGTGTCTTTGGCCACTGTTGACTCTTCATAGAGTTATGATAAGGTGATTCGGTTTGGTTAATTTAATAGAGGAAAAGAAGTACTTTGCAAAGAGTTATGGGGTGGCATTGTTAGCTGTCACAATCTAACACATAAGGTATGTTACAGGCTGAATTTTATCCCCCTCAAAACTCATATGTTGAAATTCTAATCCCGAGACCCCAGAATGTGACTGTATTTTGAGATATGGTCTTTAAACAGGTAATTAAGTTGAAATGAGATTATAAGAGTGAGCCCTAATTCAATTTGACTGGTGTCCTTATAAGAAAAAGAGATTAGAATATTGACACAGAGTAAAGATCATGTGAAGACACAAGGAGTAGACGGCCATCTACAAGTCAGGGAAAAATGCTTCAGAAGAAACCAACCTTGCTAACAACTTAATGTGAGACATCTAGTCTCCAGGTCTGTAAGAAAATAAATTTCCATTGTATAAGCCACCTACTCTGCAATATGTTGTTATGGAATCCCTGGCAAACTGGTACAGTACCTAATAAGTATCTGTTCATTTTTTTTTTTCATTCATTTAACACATACTAATTAAGAAACTAACATATGACAGTCACCATGTTAGGCTCTGGATCTAAGAATGAATAAGAATGAAGTTTGTTGGCCTGAGACCAACAATGAGACAGTTGTTACTGGAGAAAGCCAATGAGGTGCAAAGTGGAAGGGGATGAGAACAATGAGATGGCCACAGCCTTGTTAAACACTTGTGGATGGCAGACATAAAAAGACGGTATGCACAGAATAAAAGTATAAGGAGTCCACTGTAATCAGAAATAACAGTGGGCAAATGTGTAAATATTTGTGTCTGAATTAAATATGTGTCTGAATTAAAATCACGTAAAAAAAGTACAATATTTTATATACATATAGTTGAGAGGGGGAAAAAATCTAATCGTTCTGATCATAACGTGTTTATTTTTCTCCATTCTGATAAAGTTGCATGTAAAATTTAATATTATCAGCCAAATCATACTGTATATGTCCAAAATTTTTTTTTTTCTAAAGGAATACAAATGGCTAAACTGCCCTGCTTTCCTTCCAGTTTTAGTTTTCAGACATGGCATTATTTTAACACGATCCAAGATGTTTTTCCATGTTAAGCATGCTCAAAGAAAAACGTTTGAAACATGATTTTGTAAATTTCAAAAAAAAAAACTTTCAAATCTGTTTCCATTATTCTCACTGAATACCAACATTTTTATACCTAGGGAGGATGGGTATAGTTAGGGCATGGGGTGAAGAAAATATTTTCAGAAGACAAAAAATGGCTGTCATCTTTATTTTTATTCCCTTGGAGATCCAATTCTTATCTTCTCCTGATCATTTTGTTTATCATGATCTTTCACATTCATTCCTCTTGGATATTTTAGTGATCAAACTCAAAAGGCCTAAATTTAGGACTGTTAGCAGCTGGTATAAGAAATAAGACCATGGTCAAGAGAATTTCTGATTGATAAAAAGATTCTTACTCTATTAGCTATAAAGGAAAAGGACAAAAATCTGCTCATTCAAAACCTCTTTCCTTGCATATGATCAAATTGGTCAGGAACTGATTAGGTTCTTAAGTTTCCCAAGGTTATTATAACTTAGGCTGATTTTGAGTCTTCTATCCAGTGAAAAAAGACCAGCTTCTTAATTTAGGTGGAAATGACTCATTGCAATTAGGTAAGTTGTGTCTTCAGCTTTGGGGAGGTACCACACACTAACTCAAGGTTAGCAGGGCATGGGTTCCTAGCTCCATAGCTGTTTGATCCTGCACAATTCACTTAATTTTTCCCTCACCAGTATAAACAGGGCTTGAATGCAATTATTCATAGGACCCCTACCACCTCTAATATCCTATCTTTTCAACTGGGATATTGTAACAAGGCAGTTAAATATCCTGCATAAAAGCATTTATTCCCGAACTTGTGAATAGTTCAGTGAAACATCAAATTCTAGAACATTGAATTGAAAATTTTGTGGTTAAAAAAAATCCCTAAGAGAACAGACAAAAATTAGCTATAAGATGATAAAACACTTATTTATAAAAATATAAGCATCTGAATCCATTTAGTTGCAGGTAGTTGAAAATCTAACTTACACTGATGTGGCCAAAAAGAAAAGGAGGTAAGAGGGTTGGAGATCTAATTGGCTCATGTACTCCCACAGCCCAGAATAAAGTTTCATGCTAATCATTATCTAACAACTGATATATCCATGACTTAGTGTCACTTTCTTCATGTCTTAACTTTGTTAACAATCCCCCCCCCCCCAATTTCCTCTTTGAGTAACAGAAATATGTAGAGATTTCTGTTAGGGTCTGAATGTTTGTGCCCCCCACCCCCACCCCCTTTATATGTTGAAATCTTAGCCTCCAAAGGTGATTATAGCACATAGGGACTTTGGGCGGATTAGATCATGAGGGTGGAGCCCTCAGGAATAGGATTAGTATTCTTATAAAAGAAATTCCCACACAGCTCCTAGGTCCTTCTATTATATGATGAAAAAATGATCTGCAACCCAGAAGAGGTAGCATCACACAACCTTGTGATTGGAACTCCTGCCTCCTGCTGTTTATAAGCTACCCAGTCTATGATATTTTGTGATAGGAGCCCAAATGGACTGAGACAATGTCCCATCCCACAGGGAAGAAGTTCACAATCCTCATACCTCACACATACAATCACAAATGCACTTACACATAATTAAATTCCATGGATTTTGATTGTCAGGACTTAGCTAACGTTACACCACTAAATGGACCATAGTGCCTAGGAGGATTGGCAATGTGGGTGACTTTTTAGAAAAGGAAAACAGGAAATGGATGCCAGGGAGACAACAAAATATGCTGCCCCACTACAGCATCTATAGACTTCTTAATTTTTTTTTCCAAATTCAGATTTTCAGAAGTTAGAGTAGGCAGAATCATAGCAAGGAATATAAAAGCAAGGTCTGGCATACGTGGAAGAAGGTACGAAGGTAATTTATGCTGCCATTTGTATATTTTGCCACTGAGGAGATTTGAAACAGTAGAGAGGCCAAATGGAGTTTTAGTTAGGTGACATCAATGTTTTATACAGAATACTAAGTTGTATTCAGCTTTTATTAGAATAGCATATGACAGGAAATCACAAATAGTTTAGTCGTTTTGAGGCTATTTAGCGTGTTTTTTTAAAAAAATAACGGCTTTGACTTGAAAATTAACCAGGATATTAGCATCATATTATAAAACAGTTGATTATGATCTTGTGGTTCCTTTTCTCTTTATGAAAGAAATTTTGATGTCTTCTATTTTCAATTAAACAATTTAGTTTCTGATTCATGAAAATATACCCCCATTCTGCTTCTCCAATAAACTATTCCAAGTACTTTGCTTCTACTTCCACATTTAAACCCAATATTTTGCCTTGTTATTTGAATTACATTTTATATGACCCTTCACTATGGTATGAAATACAATGGCATCCAAATTCTTTCATAGAAAAACCTGACTGATATCTACTATTTTTAAAATTCTTAAAAGTTTATTTATTTTGAGAGAGACAGCGAGAGGAAGAGAGAGCACGAGAGCACGTGAGAAAGTGTGCACAAGTGGGGAGGGGGCAGAGACAGAGGAAGACAGAGAATCCCAAGCAGGCTCTGTGCTGTCAGCATGGAACCTGAGGCAGGGCTTGATCCCAGAAACTGTGAGATCATGACCTGAGCCAAAATCAGGAGTCGGAGGCTCAACCGACTGAACCACCCAGGCATCCCTGATATTTACTATTTTAAAAGTCTTCTCTTACATTGCAATAAGAATAAATAATTATGTCAGTATTCTCCTTTAAATTCCCTAGGAAAATTGGTAAGGATATATTGCTTATGCTGACGGAAGTTATAACAAAAAATAAAATGGTTCAGATTTGCTGGACTTCCAGTTGTTTGACCATAGTTTAATTTCATTTGTGTAGGTATAATGCAAATGCACAGGAGGTAAAACTATGTTAAAATGGCAGGATTCTGTATTGGTTTCATAACTCTCATGGTGAAATCAATTCATAAATATGACAAATTTTTACATTCAGACATTCATTTTAACATTGATTTAATTTAATCTCTTCAATTACTTGAAGGATTATAATGTACCTACTTTCAAAAATGGAAAATGACCTGACCTGACAATCATCACATTATTAATCCATTGCCAACATATAGAGCAATTAAGATAATTTAATAGCTTCTTGTTTGCTACCCACCTGCTTTGTAAGGTTTAACATGAGTCCAATATTTACTACCTAATTGGGTCAGCATGTTACTTGAATTTTTTTTTTTTTAAATGTTTATTTATTTTTGAGAGAGAGAGAGAGACAGAGTGTGAGCAGGGTAGGGGCAGAGAGAGAGGGACACAGAATCCAAAGCAGGCTCCAGACTCTCAGCTGTCAGCACAGAGCTCGACGTGGGGCTCAAACTCACAAGCTGTGAGATCATGACCTGAGCATCAGCTGCCCAACGGATTGAACCACCCAGGCACTCCAAAATGTTATTTGAATTTTAAGTCACACCTTAGTTACATTCAAATGCTGATTTGTTAGACATGTTAAAATTTAAAACTAATGTTCTGAGTTTAGAATGAAAAGCAATAAATTATTTTTTTTCAATAGTAACATTTCTTCTGTCAACACTCACTTCCCACCTTTCTGATATTGAGGAACTTTCCTACCCTTACTTGTCTTTATTTAATGTTACTGGCCCTATTTTTACTTCCAGAGGTAGGCATAACAGGTCAGACTCAATGAAATGCAAAAGAGTGTTTCCTAGGACTTTTATGAAGCAAAGCTTCTCTTTTACATTTCCCTTTCTTTCCAGTTAGAATGGCCTAAAAACATAAGGTCTCAAGCAAATATATTCATTTTGATACCCATAAAGTGAGAAAGGGACTTGATATTGCAGATGCACCACCCCACGAAAACTAAGAACAAAGTTAACACCAGAAAATGCTGTGAAAAGACAGAAACAGGGTTGCCAGGTGAAATACAGAACAGTCGGTTCAATTTGCTTTTCAGGTAAATATACTGAAAATGATTTATTGCTTATCTGAAATTCAAATATGACTAGGGTATGTACTTTTATTTATTGATCTGGCAACCCTACACAGAGAATACTCTTTACGAAGAATTTTTATCTCAATATAATAACATTACTTAATTTTCCTTCATTCTTCCTTAAATTCTGTTGTATTCACTTCTGTATTCATCTATCAGATTTACTTCCTATGAATTTTTCCCATTCTGTTTATGTGTTTAGTACTTCTTAAATAACTCTGTAGGTTATGGCTGTGAAAACAAACTATTGATCTGATACAATTAATTTGACTAATCACTCTCCTATTTATTTATGGCCTAGCACTGAATTAATGAAGCCCTAGGTACCTTACTGCCCTTTGTTTTGTTCCTGTAACCCTTAGAGTCCCAACATAAAACAGACAGATCAAAATCATTACATAAAGGTAGTTTTAATAAAAAGATTTTTTATGGAGAATGCAGTCAGTGTTAAAAGAACCAAGACGAATGACAAAGTCCCCAGTGACTAATAATAACATTTGTTAGCAATAACTAACGTTTGTTAATACTGCCATGCCTGAAAAGGATGGTGTAGCCAGAATCCAGTGAAAAATGTAGCCCTGGAAGAGAAGCAATGCAAAAGGACCCTGCTGCTAGTTTGGTGGTCTGCCTATAGTGGGAAGAGCACTTAGAACAAAGGCAAACTATGGCTCAAACTGTGGCTTGGCAGCAAGGGATTTGAGAAAACAATTACTCTGATCTCCCTCTCCTGATCTCTGGACAAGTGTGTCCACTACCATCTGGAAGCCACAGGGCAAAAGAGCCCAAGTGATAACGTTCATGGAGGTCAATGCAGAGCATAGAAAGTGAATCTGAAGAATAAATAGCTCCAAACAACCAAATAAAGAATTCTTTTTTAATTTAAATACTTAAATCTATTAAAAAAGCACAGAAAAATCTTTTTTAAAATATTGAACATCTAATTCCAGATGTGAAATGAATAACGTTACTTTTCACTGAATAGGGAGCTCTTCAAATATTTAGTTAAGATCTTTTCCACAAGTAGATTTTTATTCACAAATGCAGAATTAGTGGCTGGGTGTTTTATTATCTTTTAAAAGATGTTTTGACTTATAATAATTAATATTCTTTGAGGAAGGTATAGAAATTAGTAACTTCTGACATTGTGGAATGTAATTTCATACAATCTTTGTGAATATCAATTTGGTACATTGTATCAAAACTTTTCATGTGTCTAGACCTAAATTCTGAAGTCAATGTGTAAAACATTATTCTAAGAAAAGTATATATGTTGCATATAGTTATAAATGTATATATGAGAAGATGCATTCACAGTTATAAAAACTGAAAGCAACTTAAATATGTTAATAGATTATTTAAATAAATAGGTTATTTTATGGTACATCCATAAAGTACTACGCTATCAAAGTGCTTTTGATTTTACCATGATGTGCACTACACATTTTTCATTTAAAGGATTATAAGGTAGAATGGAAAGCATGATTCCACTTACACTGTCGTTTCCTGAATGTCTCCTAAATGGAATCATAGACTACAGAGCCTTTTGTGTTTGTTTGTTTTTTTCACTTACCATGCTTTTGAAATTCATTTATGTTTTTGCATGTATAAGTAGTTTATTACCTTTTATTGCTGAATAATATTCCATTATATAGCTGTATCACAATTTATTTATTCTTTAAAAAAAAAAGGATGGACATTTGAGTTGTTTCCAGCTTGAAGGTATTATAAATAAAGCTTCTCTAAAAAGTCACATACAGATTTTTGTTTTAGAAAAATGTTTCATTTCTCTTGGGTAAATACCGAGTAAGGAGTAGAATGTCTAGATTATATAAGTATATACTTAATTTTATTTAAAAAACTGCAAAATTCTTTTCAAAGGAGTTGTACCATTTTGCATTCCCATCAGAAGGCATGAGACTAACACTTTATTTCTGAATGTTTAACAAAAAGGATTGATTATATTTATCATCACCAGGTAATACAGTAAAACTATTTCTGTTTAGGTGATAAAATTTGGTGGGGGAGACCTTTGGAGATTCAAGTTGAGAGAAAACATATTAAAAACATTAGCTTAAATCCTTAATATGCTAAAATAAAATAACAAATCAACAAAAGAACATCAGGACAGTTTATAACATCTTAAATTAATAATAATTATATTAGTGATTTCTATTCACCAATCCTTAATAGTTTTTTTTAATGCTTTATTTATTTTTGAGAGAGCATGCAGGAAGGGACAGGCAAAGTCAGAGATACAGGGGGACAGAGGATCTCAAGCAGGCTCTGCTGACAGCAGTGACACTCATGGGGCTTAAACTCATGAACCACAAGATCATGACCTGGGTCGAGGTCAGATGCTCAACCAACTAAGCCACCCAGGCACCCTTAGTTTATTTCTGATACTCAATCCAGAACTATATAAAGGAGACTTAGAAATGTGTCTTACTGTAGATAATAAACATTATACAAAGTTGTTCTCCTGGGTCTGGTTCTGTACTGAGGGTTGAATGCCATTCTAATTAATAATGCCTCAGGTGCTGATTTTTGCCTTCCTACTTCTGCTTCTTTCAGCACAGAGAGCACATCTAAAACTTAAGAATATTTTTCTCTTATCTTTTTTTCTTCTTTCCTAAACTTTATTATAAAAATCTTCACGGCTCTATTGCCATCTGCTTTATCTCCATTTTCTGTTTCAAATTCTATTTTTTTCATTTGTTAATCAGTCCCTACAGAAATGACTCAAAATTCTCACACACTGAAAACAGAATTTGTACACTAGGATGCGATGTGCTGAAATTTGCGGTTATATATTGTTCTACTTTCCTATGACTTACCAGGGTACATTTCAATTTCAAAGAGGAAAGAAGGATGTAAATTGTGCAGGACTGATTTGTTTTATTCTCAAGATCTTATTTATTCAAGGATTTTGTTTTCCTCTATGTACTGTTGTCACTGCATAATTATTGATTTGTTTATCTTATATTTCAAGAATAGATATGCAAATGTATGTATGTGTGTGTGTGTATACGCATATACATATGTATATATGTATATACATATGTGTATATATATCCCAATTATTTCAACTTGAAATGGTTTCACCTCTGAGATCTGTGGCTTATTCTACCATTTACTAGATGTTGCTTTGAAATTTATTGTGGTCCTCTCAAAGGGAATTGTGAAACGTCACTCTGCTCATTCCTTTGCCCCCAAGCAGAGTGTCACTCCTAATTACTGGGAGCAATGTGGCAAGAATCATTTGTAAGGGACAGATAAAACCATCACATGTAACTTATACCTTGCCCTCTAATCATCAACTAAACTCAAGCTGTATAAATTACTTTTACTGAGTTCAGTATACATTTTATTAGTGCTGTTCCCCTTCTATTGCATAGAATGCATATTGCTAACCTATTAAGTAAAATCGCTTATAGATGTAAAATTTTTATGACTTTTTAAATGTTAATGCATGGCTTGTTAAATGTTAAAGTGGTAAATAGCTTCTAGAAGCTCATATGTACAACTTTAATTTTGTAGCCCTCAGCATTTAAAGAAAGAATTCATATGATATTTGTCAAGCTAAGATTTTTATAAACTTGCTGCTTTTAATATATCATTGTACAAAAGAAATTAGGGCAATTAGAAGATAATGTGAATGCCACATTAAATGATCACTGTCACAGAGTAACAAACGTCCTCTTGCTAGTGGATTATGAAATAAAAATATTATGAAATACAAGAATTATGAATTTAAGCTAGTGTGACAAACTCAGGCTATAGTTTCCTAGGTCATTGTACTAGTATGCTTTTCTGTGTGGAGCTGCTTACAATCCCCATTTACTTAAATATTTATTGTAAATAAGTACAGTGGATATTTTTTATGGTTATAGCATTGCCTATATCACTCATGACATAGTAGCATAATTATAGAATGAATGAAATCAGAGTTCAGAGAAACTTTTGATATTGAATCCTATGGTTATCATTGAAGATTTGGCACTAGATTTAATTCTAGACTTTTAAAAATATAGGTGTCTATGTTCCAACTATTGACATATTTTTGATAGCTAAGGCCCAGGCATGTGTATTTTTTTAAGTATCTTTTTATCCTTCCAATGTATAATTTATAAATGGGAAAAAGAATACCCAGAACTTTAAAAGATTTACTCAATGTTAAAGAGCTAGTGAAAAGTAGGACTAAAATCAAACAGAGGCTGACTCCCTCTGTTATCCACGAGGTAAAGGACAGGTAGAGCAATCTCTAATCAAGGCTACCAGCAGAGTGAACATCAATCTTTTCCCAATCCATGGATCCTTCCAGAAAATGATGTTAATGGCTAGAATAGGCAACATAACACTCACATGTAACTACATCTATTAGTTTGCCAGGGCTGCAGTAACAAAGTATCACAAATTGGGTATCTGAAATAACAGATATTATTGACTCACACTTCTAAAGGCTAGAAATCCAAGATCTAAGTGTCAGGAGAGTTGGTTCCTTTGATGACTGAGGGAAAATCAGTTCCATGACTCCCTTGTAGTTTATGGTGGTTTAGTGATACAGGGGCTGAGGGCAGGTCACTCCACAATGGGCCACTATCTCATTAAGATTATTTTGAGCTGAAGGTAAGCAAAACCTGACACCCTCAAGAGAAACGTCTCCCCTCCTTAATATACAGACAAATTTTATTTGGGGTCTTTCTCAGAATAAGAGTTATTCTCAGAGATAAATTTTATCTGAGTGACCCATTTATATGGCAGGGCAAACATCTAATTATCAAACATCTGCTCTTCTTACTGCCCTGTGGATTGTATTTCTTTCCTCTTAAGTCTCAGACCTCGATCCCCTTCATTTTATCACTTTAGTTCAGGATGACATGTGTATCTCTTTCTGCCTGTCTTTGGGATTTCCATGTCTGTGTGGATTCCCTGTATGTATGATATGAAGTTTTATTTTCTCTTGTTAATCCATCTCATGTTAATTTGATCTTAGTCCAGATAAAAGAACCCTGGAAGGGGACAGAAATTCTTGCTTCTCGACAGTGGCAATCTTTGATTTTCCTTGGCTTTAGAAGCATTATGTCATTCTCTGCCTTCATGTTCACACCAACTTTCCCTGTGTGTCTGTCTGTGTCCAAATTTCCTCTCCTTTTTTACGTCCCACCCTAAGGACTTCATTTACTTGACTGAAGAACTCATTTCCAAATAAAGTCACATTTTGAGTTACTTGGGTTAGAACTTCCAATATATCTTTTTGGGGGGACATAATTCAATCCATAACAATTGTCTACACTGTGGCCAGGGAAGAAGCAGCAGCTTAGCAGACTCAGAAATCTCTCTCCTAAACACATATTCACCCTTTACAGTAAGTTCAATGACATCATTCTTTCAATGAGGCACACAACTTTCAAAATTTTATCTTAGTTCTTCTCCAAAAGAGGGAATATTTAGAATCCTGTAGCCTTTCTAATTACTGATCAATTTCCACTTAAAATATAATGTGATTAGCATAATATGGAAGCCTAATTACCAGGGTAATGAGTAGTCCAACTCGAAAGAGACCTTCAAATATCATTTATAAAAGAATATGGATTTTGTGTGGTTGTTTTCTTGTTAGCTCTTTTTTTCCACAAGGTCTAGCATACCTGTTACATTTTTGTACAAAATTCATGAATTAAACTCATTACTTACGCCTTTCATTTTTACTACATATTAGTCTTGCTTTTTGAATTCATCATTTCTTCCTACTGGATATACCTCACTGCTTATACATTGTATAGAAGCTTTTCCTACTCTTCACCTAGAAAAATCGTCTTTTATTTTGGAATGGCTTTCTTCCCAGCTCTACATATTTGATTCCCTCAAAGAACACCATGTTCTCACTTAATTCCAGTCAACAAGAAACTCACAAACGATTGGCACAGGATTTTTCATCTAGATTAACTGAAACCCAATGCCAGACTTTTGAACTTGAGATTCAATATTCTTTTAGTCTTCTTCAAGTAAGAAAAGAAGATTTTTAAAGTTACGGCCTAAGTTTTGTCAATGGCAATGTTTTCCCCAGTATCATTGAGGATATTTTCAGCCGATAATAACAGAAAATTCAATTTAAAAACTTTCAAAGAAATTATTATTGTACGTAGAAGTTCAAAAAACTGTGCAGCTATACTATATATTAATTCATTAACTCAATGATATCATCATAATTCTTTCCGTTATTCCATTCTGTCACTCTTGGGTTGGCTTCATCTTTGAGTTTGCAGTAAAATGGCAATACTGGTTAAGAACTTCTGCTATTCAGAAACAGAAATTCCCCCCATTGTGTTTAAAATTTAAAGTCAAGGGAAACACTTTTAGAACCACCTAGCCAATTTTTCATCATATTGGCAAGAATTAGATCCTAATTCCATACCTAAACTAGCCACTATGAAAGGAATTAATACTAACATAATTGGCTTAAGGCAATCCGAATTAACTCACTAGGGTTGAGAGTACAGCTTCTTCTCACGATATTCACTGCCACATACATCATCACACCCAGGATCTGTTAACAAGGAAGAAAGAAAATAAGTTTGTGGTAGATTATTAAAACTCTAAGCTAATCCTTTGATGTAGAGACAGCTTATGTGTGTTGAAACAGAATGTAATTACAACAGATACAGAATGACTTGGTAACTTTTACTAGTCCCAACTCATCCTGAAGTACAGTTGCATTTATTTTCATTCCACAATATTATAAAAGTTGTTGTTTTTTATACTTTATTGAATTTCATGAACTTATAAAGGTTTCGTTTTGCCTATACTTGTTATAACAGCATTTCTATCACATGTAACAAAACAAATAAACCTCACCATATTGTAACTTTACTGAAGTGATATTTGCATTTGTCATTTTTTTTCATAGCTGGAAATTTCGTTCCCACGTTTTATGGTAAGTCAGACCTCATGCCTTCTACCAATTTAATTATACCCAAAGAAGTCAAGATACGTGTTTAAGTTTGCTGACCATCTTGTCAGACTATCTCATGAACATTTTTCTATTTCTACTGTAAAACATGTTAATTTTTCATCATTTACAAGTGTGATAATTGTGCAAATTCTAATTTTATGTTTTTATTTTTATGAGGTTTAGAGAAGCTGTTAGTAAGTCATGTGAGACTCCTCCATCTTTGATCTAAAGGAGACTCTGACCCAAGTAATCATACCCTCTATGTAGTATCTGCATTTCATTCTTATATTATACAATTCACATTTTTACATTTTTAATGTTATGAAGTCATTATAAAAATAATGGCATCTCTACTCTCTTGTTTTTACAAATGCAATGAATTTGAACACATAAACTGTGTTAAGCTGTTAATGATCTCCCATGGGTTTCATTTCTTATTTGTGAATCTTGGGGTTTAGGTGAAGCAAATTTTGCAAGTTATGCCTATAAGCATGAAAGTTTTCCTATGATCTTAAGTCTCCTCTAGAGTTTTGTTCCATAAATAAGGAAACTTCTCAGATGAAGAATAATTTTGACCCTTCTCTACCCTGTGGCTTTCATTTGATTTTGTTTGTTTGTTTGGATGAATTCACCTTACGTTATTAATTGTAAAGAAAATAATAGCAAAGTCTAAACTTATTTCCAGTGCCTGGGGCATATGCCTACCCCGTTCCTTTCTCATACTTTAGCATCCAAATCATTTAACCTATTCTTTTAACCATGCTGTTCTGCTCACCTTTTACCCTATCTTCCATATGGCATGCTAGACAATTTTCATTTTGAAACCTACAAATATACACATTGCAAACTGTTTAAGATAAAATGCTTATTTTCTTTAACTTTTTAATTGGAGACTTCTATTGAAGCACCCTCACATTTCGGTCAGAGAAGAAGCAGAGGGACCTAATCATATTTGAAGGTATAAAGATTTCAGATTAGAAGAGTTCTTGTAAATGATTGATTTATGATGTTAAAAATTTGTTATGTAAACTTTAAAACTTTTAAATTGGGCTTAATAGCTGAATGAACAATACCTATTCCTAGAAAATATATAAAGAAATAAGCCATCTTGAATTATTAGGGTGAAAAAAGTCAAAGAAATAAAATAATAACCACCTCAGGAAATTTAACTAACTATAATACCCAAGGAGGAAATTTCTGAATTAAAGATAAGTATCATATCAATAGCTTCTCCTAGGCCAGAGTTCTGCACACTAGAGCCCACTGGTAAAATGTGAACCACTGCTTGGTATTGTAAAAAAAAATTTATTTATATACAGCCACACCCATTCACTTACATATTATTTATGGCTACTTTCTTGCTACAATGGCAGAATTCAGTTGTTACTGAGACTGTATGGTCCACAGAGTATTAAATTTTGCTACCTAACCCTGTACAGAAAACATTTAATGATCCTTGTCTTAGGTAAATCCCTATCAGACACAGAATATTTTGGAACTACTGAGTTTGCATAAAAGCATAATCTAAATAAGCATATACTACAGGATGAATAGGGAGTCATTCTTAAAGGTATACAATCAGAAACAGCTTGGTTAGTCACCAAGGAGAGGCTATAGATAACATAATGTCCTATTTAACTTGAGTGCAATTAAGTCATACAGTCCTTCATAGCCTTATTTCCATGATCATGCTAGAGCAAATTAGTACACATGCTGACCTGGTGAATGTATGAAATCTCTTTCTACTTATTAACGATTCCACAAAAGCCACAGCTATCTAAAGTTGCAGTATTATCTTTCTGGAGGTAAGGTTCCTGTTGTTACAAAGACTATACAGGCAAGGTAAAAAAAATCTCAGAATCTGACTCTTAATTATAAAGAACAAACTGCGGGTTGCTGGAGGGGTTGTAGGTGGGGAGATGGGCCAAATGGGCAAGGAGAATTAAGGAAGACACTTGTTGGGATGAACACTGGGTGTTACATGTAGGGGATGAATCACTGGATTCTTCTCTTGAAATCATTATTGCACTATATGCTAACTAACTTGGATATAAATTAAAATAAATAAGTAAATAAATAAATAAATAAAATCTCAGAATCTGAAACTAAGAGATAAATCTATGGATGAGAATAAATGTAATATAAGCCTAGATTTGTACAACTTGAGATGAAAGACAAAACTTCCATGGATGTATACATCCAAAAGTAAAAGTACAAGGTCAACAATTGTATGTCACAAATGAGGTGATGGCTGTACCAAAGAACTAAAGCTAAAGAAAACTACTGCAGTTGAGTATATGGGTGAACTTTCAGACTAAACAACAAAATACACACTAAACAACAAAAACACTAACAACAAAATACACACATACACAAATTAACATAACCAGACGGAGAGATTAAAATTTTCCTAGTAAACTTATCACATATAGTGTATCTCATTTATGCCATGCCTCTCTTCAAGAGAAATAATTTTAAAAATTAAAATAATTTAATCTTATATTTAGACAAACATCTAAATATGGGTTATTTCACACTTAGGTTTCTAATGGGTTAGATTTAGCAGATCTAAAATATTTAGAAATTTTTAATGAAAATGTTACATTAAACCAAGACATTTTTCCCAGTAGAGGAGAATACTTGAACAATCCTAATTGTACATATGAATTATTGGGTTTTCTTTAGATGACATGAAATGTTATATTCATTCTCTCAGAAAGCAAATATTTTTCATTTATTTCCAACTTACTATCACAAAGCTCAATATATGCCAAGTGACTATTTTATAAAACAGGATATACTTTCAGTTCACTGATTATTTTTATGTTTGCTTTGTGTTAAATAGTTGCTTTTCTTAAAATTATTTTTAGTTTGGGGATAAGTAGTAATTGGCATTTAACTGCAGTAGTTTAGACAAGCATTTCTTCTACATATATTAATGTAGGGGGTTTTTTATGTTGGTTCTGCAACTCAAGTATTTCTGGGAAAAGGCCTCTACAATTCTCTTGTGTTTCCCCCTAAAGCTCCATCACGCAGAGTATGTATAGAACTATGTGGGTGAAGAGATTTGAGGGTGAAGATAAGCTGAATTTTGGTGTTACTTAGTCTATAGTTCCAAAGAGACAAAAAATAGTGTGTTCCAGGAGACAATTGGAAATAATGCTAAAATCAGAAGAAACCGAGATTGATTTTCATTGAAGTGGTAACTGAAGATCAACATTTCAAGAAGTTTGGTGGTGAACAAGAGAAGAGAAGTTTGAGAGGGAAGCAGGCCAATGGAAACTCTATTGGGTTACAGGAAACCACATGTTTTCTGTAAAGAAAGTTTTGTTTGCTAAGAGGGAGATCAGTGAAATGACTGGCTAAGGAGTCAAGATTGCCTAAGAAGATACAGTAATTGAAATAGTAATGAAGAGAGAGGGAATAGGTTTGAATAGCAACAAATGTAAAGCAACAGTGGCATAGACCTATCTTGATATTTCTAAGAAAAGCCTTAATGAAAAGATGGCTACTCTCTGGGAAAGTTGACACTCCCTTTCATAGAATTCTATAATCACTTATCCTCCCAATATTATCTAAGGCTACAGAATCTATAGATTGAATATAAGACAAGGTCTTTTGTTGATAATGACCTACACGAAAGTCAAAAGTTAACTTCAAAATTTCATTTCATATCTTATACAAAGAGATTCTCAATTTCTTATACAGTCAAGTATTTATTCCTATTAGAAGGCGTCAAATATACAAGTCTCCCAAGCTTGATCTCAAGAAGGCTACGTGTATTTTATAATGCCCAGTGGTTCACATTTTTCACCTACAAGAATAAAAAAAAACTGATCTGGAATTAAATGCTTTGTGATTTGAGTCTTATTACTTCAAAAATTTCCAGACAATAGTGACAGCCACCTACTGCTTTATACAACAGTAAACAGGTTGATTTAGAGATAGTCATTGTAGCAGCACACATAAAGAGAAAATATGTGCATGTAAACAAGATTGGACTACAGCTACACACTTATTTTTCCTTTGAAAATGAAACTGGTTGGCAGCCTTACCAATAAACAGTGCTCAAAGTTATCTTAGTCTTCCATTTGAGTTTTGGAATGCTGAGTCTTATGGTAATTGCATATTACATCTACATACTTAAAATGAGTTTATAATGGCTATTATCATCAAAAGGAATAGGAAAACAATTAACCATGATTAGCCTTTTTATGTGAAGAGTTACCTCCTTATTTTGGCATTCAGTTTGCAATCATTTTGAAATTAGCTATGAGTTTGAATAATTTTATTTATTTATTTTTGCTTTTGAATAGTGTAAGAACAAATGAGTTCCTTAACCTCATGCATTTCTATAAAAAAGCAGAAAATGCTAACAGTGTTTATTAAAATACAAAACCCATTCCCTTAAACTAGTTTTTTTTAAAGCACAGAAAGAGACCAAAAGAAACCTTTCTGATGTTTTTTTTTTCCTAGTTTAATTTGAAACTGAGCTGACTTGAAATAACAACTATGAAATTCATTATTGCAATTTATATTGTCCCCCAAATGATTAATTTTCACTGCCTCAGGTCACTTTCAAAGGTAAATCTTCTCTTGTTAAAAAAAAAAAAAAAAACAAAGACATGACTTGGTAAACATACACGGATGATATGGATGAAATTTCAAAATGCATATTACCCTCCTGCAATATTGAGACATTGTACACACATTTAAATTCCACATGTAGGAAAAGCGTCCATTTTATCACAGAGATTCCCAAATGCTATGGGGGAAAAAAACAAAAAGAAGGAATATTTAAAATAGTGACTCTCTACAAATCGTGGCCAGATTCCCTTTGCTTGTTTTTGGATCCTGGAACATTGGCATCCTTGCCTGTGGGATGTGTTTGAGTACTGTAAGTGATGACTGGGAGTGAAATCTCAGGGGACTGCATGGGCCCTGCCTGAACTTTCCAGATAATGATTGTGCAGCCAAAACACTCAGTTCTTAAGTTCTCAGATCCTCAGAGACATAGCCTTCTGCCCTGTGCTGGCCTGTATGGCTTGGAGAACTGCCAGTGGCTGTGACTAGAGTGATCTCTTAGGAGAGTGGATTGTAGCTTTGGAGTTCCCTGGATGTTTGTAAATTACAGAGGCCTAAAGAACTCCTCTGGGGATTTGTTTTGTTGAAAGGATGGTCACAACTTCCCCCATACCCCAAGAGAAAGAGGAAAATGTAGCATAAAAGTTGATTTTAAAGAATTTAGGTTACAAAAAAGTAAACTGGGATTTGTGATACATGGTGCTGAATACAGTAATCCATGTGTGAATGAAAACATTTCCTTATACTGCAATCATTTGTTCAGTCCTATCACTATAGTCTTAGTTTCCCATTTGTTGCTTACTCATTATCATTCCATATTGAAGAATTTCAGAATTTCAGAAGATTTTTTAAAATGATTGAAAGAAATTTCAACATAAATATCCAAAGATTAAATGTCACTGTCATTTTCTGGAAGTGGAAATGTTTGGCATAATGTATTCTCAAACAATCTTCCTTGCTTTGTTAAATGATTTACTTTTCAGAGCTAGGGCAAGAGATTATTCCTTCATTATGGTTCAAAAAACCAAAACCCAAAAAATTTTCTCTCAACATTTATTTAAATTTTTTTTTTTACATTTATTTATTTTTTGAGAGACATAGAGAGACAGAGCACAAGTTGGGGAGGGGCCGAGAGAGGAGACACAGAATCCGAGGCAGGCTCCAGGCTCCAAGCTGCCAGCACAGAGCCTGACGCGGGGCTCAAACCCACAAACCGTGAGATCATGACCTGAGCTGAAGTTGGATGCTTAACCAACTGAGCCACCCAGGCGCCCCTCTCTCACATTTATAAACAACCAGATATACACATTTATAAAAACCAATTGGTCCTATTTTATTTTGATATGAAAACTGTAATTTAAGATATATTTAACTTCTAATCTACTTTATTTCTTTTAAATATGTCACAAATAACTTCCTTACAGGAATGTCCCTATTGTTTAACCCTTTAAGACAAACTTCTGTCCTCTTCAATATGTCCCTCTATATTATAACAGTTTAAAGTATAACTACAAACCATAAACTATAGCAATTGCCAAGTATACAATTAAATCATTTTGTGTTAATAGAATTATGTAACCATCACTATAATCCAGTTTTAGAACAGTTTCATAATTCAAGAAAGTTCCCTCATACCTATTTATGGTTAATCTCCATTCATGCTTGTATCTTTAGGATACAAGCTCCACTGAGGAGCTGCTATTGGTCTCTACAATTGCCTTTGCTAGGTGTTTCATATAGATGGAATAATGCAATAAGTAGTCTTCTACATATGCTTGTTGGTCATTTTTATGTCTTCTTTGGAGAAAAATTTCTATTTAATTGCCAAATAGGAGTCCACTGCTGATAAGACCACATTTGGTTATATTTACCAGTGATTTGATATTTGGATTGTTCCCAGTTACAGGGTATTATTAACAATGTTTCTATGAATATCACTGTACACATTATTTTATGACAATATGGTTTTTGTTTCTCCTTATTTGATACCTAGGAGTAAATATTGGATCACAGGATAATATTATATTTAACTTTTCAAGCAACCATCCAACTGTTTTCCCTAGGGTTGATGCCATTTTATATTCCATCTCTAAAGCATAAAGATTAGAGTGTTTCCATGTCCTTGTAACATCTGACATTTTGTTTTCTTCTATTAAAGTCATTCTTGTGGGTGTGTAGTGGAATCTCGTTGTGACTTTTAAAAGCGGTAAAATATGGAGATTATATTAACATCCTACCTTTATAACAGTGTAATTTAAATTAAGATCAACTTAACTTCAATAATGTACACATTTTCTGCTCTTTTACAGCTCTATTCCACCCCTTTCAGTTGTTGATGTCACAAAATTAAATCTTTATATGCTGTGTGCCCCCAAACCATAAACTATTAATTCTTTTAAGTGCATTAGTCTCTTAAATTATATAGAGGACAGGACATAAAGTTATAAAACAAAGTTACAGTAATACTAGCTTTTACCCTAATAAGAATTTTCTTTAAATGTATTTGTCTCCTAAATCATGTAGAAAACAAAAAGTACAGTTATAAACCATTATTACAATATTAACTGACTTCTATAACTTCTATAATTGTTCACGTACTTACCTTATTGAGACCTTTATTTCTCCACACAGCCTTGAGTTACTGTCTAATGTCCTTTCATTTTACCATGGAAGACTCTCTTGAGCATTTCTCACAGGGCAGGTCTACTGGTCCTAAACTCCCTCAGCTTTTGGTTATCATGGATTCCCTAAATTTCTCCCAGAAGGACAATTTTGCTAGATAACGAATGGATTCTTGGTTCACTGTTTTTTTCCTTTTATTACAATATCCCACTATCTTCTGGCCTCCAAATTTTAGATTCTTATTCATGTTTTATTTATTTTTGAGAGAACGTGAGCATACACAAATGGGGGAGAGGAAGAGAGAGAGAGAGAGAGGTGGCGGGGGAGATAGAGAGAGAGAGAGAGAGAGAGAGAGAGAGAGAGAGAGAGAGAATGAGAATCCCAAGCAGGCTCCGCACTGTTGGCAAGGAGTCCAATGTGGGGCTTGATTGCAAAAACCGTGAAATCATGACCTGAGCCAAAATCAGGAGAGTTGGACGCTTAACTTACTGAGCCACCCAGGTGCCCCTCCAGTTTTATGAAGATATAACTGACATATTACATTGTATAAGTTTAAGATGTACAAAATAGTAATTTCATATATGCATATATTGATAAATTACCACAAATTTAGTTAACATCCATAACCACATATAGTTACATTTTTTCTTATAAGAACCCAAAGTTCTTGATGAGAAGTTTAATAATCTTATTGAGAATCCCTTTTATGTGACAATTTTCTTCTCTTTTGCTGCTTTCAGGATTCCATTTCTTCAGCTTTTGAAAGTTTGATTATAATGTGTCTCAGTGTGGATCTTGGAGTTCATCTTATTTGAAGTTAAGATTCTTGGATGTTTACATACATGGATTTCCATGGAATTTAGGAAGTTTTCAGTCATTATTTCTTCATATATTCTCTCTGTTCTTTTCTCTCCCATTTCACCTGGGACTCCCATGATGTATATGGTAGTATGTTTGATGCTATCTTCTCCTTTATTACTGATTTTGATAATTTGTGCTTTTTGCTTTTCTTCAGTCTAGCTAAAGGTTTGTCAATTTTATTTTCTCAAAGAATCAAATCTTGGTTTCAAGAATTCTATTACTTTACTGTTTTTCTATTTTCTTCTATTTTTTACCTATTTATTTCCTTCTGCTTGCTATAGGTTTAATTTGCTCCCTTTTTCTAGTTTCTAAAAAGGTAAGAACTTAGGTGCTTGACTGAGACTTTCATGCTTTCTGATGTAGATGTTTAAAGGCCCAAATTTCTCTCTAAGCACTTATTTAACTGTTTCTCATAAATTCTGGTATGTTTTCATTTTAATTCAGTGAAAATATCTTCCGCTTCTATGATTTTTTTCTTTGATCAATGTATTATTTAAAAGTATCTTGTTGGGGTGCCTGGGTGGCTCAGTCGGTTACGCGGCCGACTTCGGCTCAGGTCATAATCTCACGGTCCGTGAGTTCGAGCCCCGCGTCGGACTCTGTGCTGACAGCTCAGAGCCTGGAGCCTGTTTCAGATTCTGTGTCTCCCTCTCTCTGACCCTTCCCCGTTCATGCTTTGTCTCTCTCTGTCTCAAAAATAAATAAAACGTTAAAAAAATAAATAAAATAAGAAAAAAAATAAAAGTTTAATTTTCAAATATTTGGTGATTGTCAAGACTTACATGCTGTTGCTTTCTAAGTGAATTTTACTGTGGGTGAAGAACATGCTTTACATTAAATTTATTGAGACTATTCTTGTGACCCAGCATGTGGTTAATCATGGAGAACTTTCTTGACAAGGAGGATTCTGGAGTTGTTGGGTGGAATCAGTTAGCTCAAGTTCCTTGGTAGTGTTGTTCAAGTCTTCTAAATTCCTGATTTTCTCTCTAGTTGTTTTATTAATAATTGAGAATGGATACTGACTCTCCAGATATTATTCTTGAATTATCTATTTCTCCTTTCAATTCTGTCATTTTTTTCCCCCATGTATTTCAGGTTTCTGTCTTTTAGTACAAAGATCTTTATAATTGCAATACCTTCTTGATATATTAACTCTTTGTCACTAACAATATTAATACTGTCATTAATTAACTAGTATTGTCACTAATTAATATTGTGACAATATTATTTTTTACACCTACCATTTTCCTATTTGTTTTTATATATCTACTGTCTTTACTCTTCTGATTCTGTCTTCTTTTGTGTTAAATAGTACACATTTTTAGTTATTCTACTGATTTTTTACTATACTTTTGATTTTTGTAATTGATTTAGGGATTATAATGTGCATTTTCACATATTACAATCTATCACATATTCATATCAACTTAATTCTGGATGCAACTAAACATAATACAGGTCTTTCAAATTAAAATATTTTTTCAACCACAGAGATATTAGAAAAAAAAAACAACTAGGAGCAATGTATTTTTAACAAACCCATTCTTTCCCAATATCTATTTTGCTCTTTTAGAACATGGTATAAAATCCAAGGATACTGCTCATTTTCCTCCCTACTATAACTTTTGCAATATTAACAGTATCAAATTGTCAAGTAGGTCTCAAATGAACTATTAAAAAAAAAAAAACCCTAAAGAACTCTCAAAGAATTTTCCTTTCCTTCACCAGTTTGAAATTGTTTTCTTTCCTCGTGGTTAAATATTTAATGGGTTGCTGCTATATAAGAATCATCTTTGTGTTAATTATTCCAATTATAGACTATCTTCCATATTTTCCAGCACTAAATGCTACTTTATTTGACCAATTAAAATTTTTCATTACTCAGCAGTAGACTGTTTATGAGGTTGATTGTTCAACTGTATCATCATCTCCTTTTACAAATCAACTTTTTAATATGAGGCTATCAGATATCATAGCTCAGAATGTGAACATATGAATAGTGTAATCAGTTTTCATTATGCCATTAGGTGTTCAAAAGGAACCGAGAAATGATGTAGTTTAGTTGGAAGTCTTATATTTTATGTCACAAGTTCTGTTTAATGGCTTTTGTGAAGTATTGCTTCAGTTCTGTTTCCAAAAAGCAATAAAGCAGAAGTTGTTTTTACACAGCAGATAGAAAATTGATTCACTGGTGCTGGGCATTTTCCAAGTGTAGTGCAGTATTTCCAAACTGCTACATATGTAATAATGATTTTGGTGTTTAAGTAAGCATTTCATTAAATGGGATGATTTTAGTTCTAAGGCTAGGGCTAGCGTCACTAACTAATGAAGTGGTGAGAAAGAACTAGTCATGTAATTTTGTGTTAAAAAAGTCACCATTCACATGTATGTGAAACTGTCAGTTGAAGGGAAAGGCTGAAGTGTTATGCCTCATCTATTTTTAGGGTTTATTTAAGTACTTTCTCTTTAAAAACTGTAAAAATAGTCATAATGAGTTGTACATATCACTTTCAATTATCCATGAGAAGAAAACTATCATAAATCTGAGTTTTTTCTTTATATTTTCATATTCAGCCATCTTTATTCTTATTAAAATCTCACTCAGAATTGCCCTTAGCATTTACTGATGTATTTTTAAATCAAACAGCAAAAAGCAAACGAATTCTCACTATGTTCATTTCTATTCCAGTTCTCTAAAATAAATGTAATTCACATTTTTTCTATCAGCATTAAGAAATCACATATTATAGTTAATAATTAAAATTTATTTAAAAATGTCCATCAACTGTTTTTATACTAAAGGTATGACAACTGTCATTAAAAAATTGGTAGGCCTGGACTGGGTTTTCAGAAATCAAGGGGTTATTAGCTGGAAAATTTGACATTACACCTTCTAAATATAAGAAGCAAAAGTTAAATAAAAGAGGCGTCTTAGATTATAAAAAAATATTATAAGTATTTATTTATAATCTTTATGGGATATAAGAGAAAAGCTTTCTTTCCTAAACCATAGTTAATTGCTCAACAGTAAGTCACTTAGAACTATAGTAGTAACATGATAAGCATTGGCAGTCATTTCAAATTCTATTTATGCATTGTATATTATGGTTAAGCCTAAAGTACAATCAAACCCAGAAGTATGTTACTATTAGGACTGTTGTGTGTTGTACGATATACCAGGCATTTTGGTTTTTCTTTAGAAATCTGAAGGCATACTTAGTCCCCCATAGACATGGCCTTGCTCCTCTTTTAATGGGGATTGCAAGGGCTAGCCACTGAGGTTTGCCACCTTTAGAGTATACTGCAACTTGCCAATTTAAGAAAGGAAAGTGGTTCACTTAAGAATTTCTCTTCGGCTTATTTTTTTTTCCTATAGCACTGGCTTATTTTATTCTTTATTTCTGCTACTACTTCTTGCCCTAACCTGCTCAACCACCAGGGTCAGGAAAAATTATTTCAGGGGAATGGATATTGTAAAAGTCTAGGTTACGAAAGGGCAGTATGTACATTACTTATAAAGTCTTACCTCATGCTGAGTTCAATTAAGAGAAAAGCAAATTAAGGTGCAGCAAATGAATACGTATCTTACCTCAAGCTCATGTTTGAATTCTTCAGTTTCAGTAATAAACCCAGAGAGGTGGCATCCTTAGAGTCCAAACAAATTTTGGCAACCTCTTTTAAAGTTCTAAGATGACTGTGTTGTTTGATTTCAACAAGTATGAGTCTCCTATGCTGTTACAATGCCAGCTCTACACGGATATTTAATATATATTGATAATTATAATTCATAAGTTAACTGACATAGCATTCATTTCTCAAATTAGAGCAAATAGAATGTAATTCAGAAGATGGCTTACTTATTTTCCACATATCATGACAGAGATTCACCTGGGTTTTTCTTCCAAAGCTGCACATGAAATATTGCCAGTATTGAGGTCAACTACCAGCAAGGCAAGCTTCACTATGGCTCCACTGGCAGTATCACCTGTGTATAAAACCATATGTGCCCACATGCTCAATTAGATGCACTGCCACAAAGGCCTTACATGTGGCACATTCTAATGTGACTCCAGGCATTGGTTTTCTGGCAGTGGTAACATCTGTTTTGTTAGTCTACGTTTCTGAATAGAGGGATAAATTTTAGCACAATTATCCACCTTCGCCTTAGATTTTTGAAATCTTTGTGCAGCTGTTTATTTATTTTTGTATAATTTACCTTTATCTTTATTTCTCCCATAGAGACTTTATGTACTAATCTGCATAAGAACATTGAAAAGATAATCTAAATGATGGGGCATGAAAATTGAGCTCAAAGAATTACACAGGAAATTGAAAGAGTACCCAAGCTATTCAGATAAGCAGATCTTTCTAAAGAATACACTCTCTTCCAACGTAAAATCCTTTTTCTCACTAGTTCAGAATTTTTTGTTTTAGATCATGATTTAAGAATGTGAAGAACTGGTCATGCAGTAAATGATAAACATCCTTTCTTCATTTCTATTAAATTCAAATCAACTGCCTTTTGTCTGGCACCTACCTCATCAACAGATGCTGGTATTATGAAGACAAATTAGGTAAAATCACAACCATGAAGAAGGTAACAGATTTCCTGAATGACAATATGTAGATAAATAAATTATAACCAATTCTTTATATGACAAATTATAAAACAAGTCATTCACGAACATTATGACAGTGCTTGATCTAATCAAAGTAGAAATGAGTTTTAAAAAAGTACAGTAGGGAAGAGGATTCTGAAAAGACGGCAGAGTAGGAAGCACGAGCGATTTGTCTTCCCTTTGGACAACAATCGCTCTGGCACAATATATCTGATGCAACTATTTTGGAACTCTAGAATCTATTGAAGGCTTGCAACTTCCAGCGGAAGTCTTGGATGGTAAGTTGTGGTTAATTTCCATCAATTTCAGTATCTGTACAGTAGTAACTACCCAGCCTCTATTGCAAGTCCCATGGCAAGCAGCTGTGTGAGCATTCCAGTAGCAGTTTACATACAGCATGCAGGAGCAGGGTGGGTAACAAGGATCCTGGCCTTGAAATATTGGGGATCCATGTTCTGATTACTGAATGCTGCTTCTCACAATGCAGCTCTAAACAAGACACAGCAGTTACTGTTTTTACACCTGACCTGATTTTTCTAAGTCCTGCCTCCTCTAGCTGAAGTGACTTCCAAGAGATTTAAGGGCCAGCATACTTCCCTCCACTTTTCATTTTTCTTATTACATTCGTGGAAGTAAGACACCTAAAGACTAAGACACCTAAAGGCAACTGTACACACAGGGGAAATTAGAAAGTCACCTGAGAAGATCTTAAGCTTACATCTCAGCCTGATCCTCAGTACAGAGACAGCTATAACAGTCAAAAAGACAAAAATAAAAACAGAAACAAAAAACAACAACCTACTGGATGAAGAGAATCTGATTTTCAGACCTGATACACTATTAGATTCAAATACCCATTCTACAATAACAAAAATTCTGAGGCCTACACAGAAACAGGAAAGTATGGCCCATTCAAAGGAAAAAAAAATGGCAGAAACTGTGCCTGTGAAAGACCTGATGGAAAATTTACTAGACAAAGATTTTAAACAAATGCCTTAAATGCTCAATGAAATAAATGTGATGTAAAAGAAAAAAAGAGGTCAAGAAAACATATGAACAAAATGGATATATCAATGAAGAGACGGGGTGGCTGGATGGTTCAGTCAGTTGAGCATCTGACTCTTGATCTCAGCTCGGGTCTTGATCTTAGGGTCATGGGTTGAGGCCCTGCATTGGACTCTGTGCTGGGCATAGGACCTACTTAAAAATAAAAATAAATTAATTAAAAAATGATAATATAAAAGAAATACCAATGAAAAGACAGAAAACCTAAAAAGAAATCAAAATAAAATTCTTGAGTTGAAAAATCCAATAACTACAATGAAAAATACACTACTGGAATTCAAAGGCAGATTTGAGCTGGTGGAAGAAAGAGCCAATGAACTTGAATATAGAACAATAAAAATTATTGAGGGTCACCTGGGTGGCTCAGTCAGTTGAGCATCCGACTTCAGCTCAGGTCATGATCTCACAACTTGTGAGTTTGAGCCCCTCGTTGGGCTCTGTGCTGACAGCTCAGAGCCTGGACCCTGCAACCTGCTTAGGATTCTGTGTCTCCCTCTCTCTCTGCCTCTCCCCTGCTCACACTCTGCTCTCAAAAATAAACAAATATTAAAAAAATTTGTTTAAGTTATTGAGTCTGTGGAATTAACAAAAAGAAAAATAAAATGAATAAAAATTGAAAAACAACATATTACAATTTATGGGACACAGCAAAAACCGTGCTGGGGGTGGGGGGTGGGATTTATAGATGTATGCTTACAATAAAAATAGAGATCTCGGGGCGCCTGGGTGGCGCAGTCGGTTAAGCGTCCGACTTCAGCCAGGTCACGATCTCGCGGTCCGTGAGTTCGAGCCCCGCGTCAGGCTCTGGGCTGATGGCTCGGAGCCTGGAGCCTGTTTCCGATTCTGTGTCTCCCTCTCTCTCTGCCCCTCCCCTGTTCATGCTCTGTCTCTCTCTGTCCCAAACAACAAAAAAAAAAAAAAAAAAACGTTGAAAATAGAGATCTCAAATCAACGACCTAACTTTACAATTTAAGGGGGGAAGAAAAGAGCAAACTAAACCCAAAGCGGGGAGAACAAAGGTAATAGTAAAGATTAAAATAGAGATAAACAAAATAGAGAACAGAAGACTGAGAGAAAAAGCATAAAACCGTATGTTTATCTTTGAAATGTTGACAAACCTTTAGCCAGACAGAATAAGAAAAAAAAAAAAAAAAAAAAAGAAAGAAAGAAAAAAGAAGAAAAAGCTTAAATTATTAAAATCAGAAATGAAAGTGGGGGAAAGTGTCCCCTATGGAAGTAAAAGGTATTATCAGAGAGTATTACAAATAATTGTATGTCAACAAACTGAGTAACCAAGATGATACAAATTCCTAACAAGACAAAGACAGACAAAACTAAATCACAAAGCAATAGAAAATCTAAATATATCTACAACTAGCAAGGATATTGGACCAGAACAAAAAAATCTCCCAACAAAGAAAAGCCCTGGACCTGATGGCTTCACTGGTGAATTCAAAACCAAATATTTAAGATAAATTAACACCAATCCTTCTCAAGCTTTGTAAAAAAATTGCAGAGGAGCTAAAACTGCTCAAGTCGTTCTTTGAGACCAATAATACCTTGATACCAAAGCCAGACAAAGACACTCCAAGAAAATAAAACTACAGACCAATATCCTCATGAAAACTCATGCAAAAATCCTGAAAAAACATGAGAAAACTGAATTCAGTAGCATTTTAAAGGGATTGCACATCATGACCAAGTAGAATTTATTCCTGGAAAGTAAGGGTGGTCCAACATATATAGACTGATCATTGTAATATGCCATAGCAACAGAATACAGAAACAAAACAAAACAAAACTCTACAATATCTCAATTGGTGAAGAAAAAATATTTAACAAAATTCAAGGCTCTTTTATTATAAAAATGCTCAAAAAACAATGAATAGAAGGAAACTACCTTAACATAATAAAACTATACATGAGAAATACCACAGCAAACATCTTACTCATTGGTTAATGACTAAAAGATTTTCACCTCAGATCAGGAACAAGACAAGGATGTTCACTTTGTCACTTGTATTCAAAATAGTACTGGAAATTCTAACCAGAGCAATTAGGGAAGAAAAAAAAAAAAAAGAAATGAGTGATTCAAATTAGATAGGAAGATCTAAAATGATCCCTGTGTACAGATGGTGTGATCTTATATGTAGAAAGTATCAAAGATCACATGAAATAACTATTAAAACTAATAAATGAACTCAGTAAAGTAGTAGGATACAAAGTCAACACACAAAAGTCAGTTTGCATTTCTATATAGTAGCAATGAACAAATAGAAAAAGAAATTAAGAAAAAAGATCCTATTTATAATTTCATCCAAAAAATGAAATACTTAGGAATAAATTTAACCAAGAAGGTAAAAGATTCATACAATGAAAACTATAAAATATTCCTGAGAGAAATTAAACAAGAAAAAAATAAATGGAAGCACACATCATGTCTATGGAACGTAAGACTTAATAATGTTAAGATGTCATTCATTAGTAGTCAAAGAGATTTATAAATTTAGTGCAGTGTCTTTCAAAATCCCAATGACATTTTTTCCATTTTTACCCATTCTAAAATTCATATAGAATCTCAAGGTACACCGCATAGCCAAAACAACCTTGAAAAAGAAGAACAAGGCTGGAAGACTAATAAGTCTGATTTCAGAACTACTTCAAAGCTACAATAATTAAAATGTGATCCTGGCATAAAACAGACATATCAAGCAATGAGATAAAATAGCCCAGATGTAAACTCCTATAAATGATCAAATAATTTTGACAAGGGTGTCAAGACCATTCAGTGAGGAAGGTCAGTATCTTGGTGTTGGGAAATTTGGATATCCACATGTAAATGAATAAATTTGGAGCCTCACCTAACACTATATACACTATAAACAAATATTTACTCAAAATGTATCAATGATCTCAATGAAAACTAAAACTACAAATCTCTTGAGATAACATAGAGCAAAAGTGTCATAATACTTTTGTTTAAGCTTCACAACTTTAAATTTGGCAATGATTACTTGGACATCAAAAGTATAGGCAACAAAGGAAAAAACTGAAAAACTGGACTTAATAAAAATTAAAAATTTTATATATATGCAATCCCTATCAAAATAACACCTGCATTCTTCACAGAGCTAGAACAAACAATCCCAAAATTTGTATGGAACTACAAAAGACCTCAAATAGCAAAGCAATCCTGAAAAAGAAAACCAAAGCTAGAGGCATCATAATCTCACACTTCAAGCTGTATTACAAAGCTGTAACCATCAAGACAGTATGGTACTGGCACAAAAACAGACACTCAGATCAATGGAACAGAATAGAGAACCCAGAAATGGACCCACAAATGTATAGTCAACTAATCTTTGACAAATCAGGATAGAATATCCAGTGGAATAGACAGTCTCTTCAGCAAATGGTGTTGAGAAAACTGGACAGCAACAGGAAGAAAAATGACTTTAGACCACTTTCTTACACCATACACAAAAATAAACTCAAAATGGATGGAAGACCTAAATGTGAGAAAGGAAGCCATCAAAATTCTAGAGGAGAAAGCAGGCAACAACCTCTTTGACCATGGCTGCAGCAACTTCTTACTCAACACATCTCTGGAGGCAAGGGAAATAAAAGCAAAAATGAACTACTGGGACTTCATCAAAATAAAAAGCTCTGCACATCAAAGGAAACAATCAGCAAAAAGTAAAAGGTAATCGACGGAATGGGAGAAGATGTTTACAAATGACATATCAGATAAAGGGCTAGTATCCAAAATCTATAAAGAACTTATCAAACTCAACACCCAAAAAACAAATAATCCAGTGAAGAAATGGGCAAAAGACATGAATAGACACTTCTCCAAAGAAGACATACAGAGGGCTAACAGACACGTGATAAAATACTCAACATCACTCATCATCAGGGAAATGCAAATTAAAACCATACCACCCCAGTCAGAATGGCTAACATTAACAACTCAGGCAACAACAGAGGTTGGCGAGGATGTGGAAAAAGAGGACCTCTGTTGGCACTGCTGGTGGGAATGCAAACTGGTACAACTACTCTGGAAAACAGTATGGAAGTTCCTCAAAAAAATTAAAAATAGAACTACCCTACAACCCAGCAATTGCACTACTAGGTATTTATCCAAGGGATACAGGTGTGCTATTTTAAAGGGGCACATGCACCCCAATGTTTATAGCAGCACTATTGACAATAGCCAAAGTATGGAAAGAGCCCAAATGTCCATCGATGGATGAAAGGATAAAGAAGATGTGGTGTATACAAATACAATGGAGTATTACTCGGCAATCAAAAAGAATAAAATCTTGCCAACCAGGTGGATGGAACTAGAGGGTATTATGCAAAGTGAAATTAGTCAGAGAAAGACAAATATCATATGACTTCAAACATATGAGGAAAGATACAAAACAGGTGAATATAAGGTAAGGGAAGCAAAAATAATATAAATTTAAGGAGGGGGACAAAATGTAAGAGACCCTTAAATACAGAAAACTTAGGATTGCTGGAGGGGTTGTGGATGGGGGAATGGGCTAAATGGGTAAGGGGCATTAAGGAAGACACCTGTTGGGATGAACACTGGGTATTATATACATAGGGGATGAATCACTGGAAAATACGCCTGAAATCATTATTGCACTATATGCTGACTACCTTGAATATAAATTAATGAATAAAAATAAAATAAAAAGTTATATATCAAAAGACACTATTAACAGAGTAATAAAAGCAACCATAGAATGAAAAAAAATATTCAGAAATTATATATCTGATAAGAGATTAATATTCAAAATATACAGAAAACCACTAAAACTCAACAACCAAAAACAAAAAACTTGATTCCAACTGGCAAAAATGGGCAAAGGACTTGAACAGGCATTTTTCCAAACAATGTATACAAATAGCCCATTAAGCAGATGAAAAAAAAAAATGTTCAGAATCACTGATGATTAGGGAAATGAAAACCAAACTACAGTGAGATACTCCCTCACATCCACTGGATTGGCTAGGAAGAAAGAAAGAAAGAAAGAAAGA
>NW_026057584.1:86721475-86726986 GCF_023721935.1 Panthera uncia
TTTTTTTTTTTTTTTTAATCATTCTTAATTCTAGCCTAGATGGTGCTATGGGCAGAATTTTTTCTCTCAAATTCATGTATCAAAGTCCTAGCCCCCAGTCCCTCAGAATGTGATTATACTTTAAGATGGGATTCTTAAAGAGGTAATTAAAGTAAAAGGTCATTAGGGTTGGCCCTAATCCAATACAAGTGATTATAAGAAGAGGAGATTAGGACACAGATAGAGAGAAAAGACCATGTAAAGACACAGGGAGGAGAAGACAGCCATCTGCAAGCCAAGGACAGAGACCTCAGAAAAATCAATCCTAATGACATTTTTATCTCAGATTTCTAGCTTCCAGAACAGTGAGTAAATAAATTTCTGTTGCTTGTGCCACCAGTCTGTGATATTTTTTTACGGTGGCCTTAGAAAACTAATACAGATGGGTTTGCCCACATATACATGGTGGACTGAGAACATACATCAATCTATGTTCTACCTCCTCCCTCCACTAAACTACCTCCTAAACATCATATTAAAGGAGAAAATGATGTACAGTGAAGGGCAAGAAGAATAGGAAAGATAATTGCTAACGAAAGACAATAACAAATGTTCCAAAGCAAATGAAGGAGTCCGTAACTAATTCAGGAGTACATAGAAAGCTGAAATAGTCTCCATTACATAGAAAGAAGTTAATGAGAATCAAGAAAATGTGGGCTGAAGAATTCAGAGACATTCAGAAAGTGTGTGTAGAACAAAACATGTGTATGGAATGTGGATGGAAACAAAGGATTGGCTGAAAATTTTGAAATGTCTAGTTAAATTGGACCAGATCCCTGTTCCACCCTATCACAGAGGATTACTCTATGAAGAAAGTGACCAGAATATGTCCAGAATTAGGCATAAAAGTTAGGGCTATAAAAGAAAGATATTAAATGAAAAATCTATATTCTTGAGTACTCAGATTCTCAACACTCTTCCTCATCTTGGCTCTCAAATAATTGAAGTCAGGAATATTCCATTCTGGCTCTCTGGAAAAATTTTGGAAATTTCAGAAACTAAGATTTGAATTTTCTACAACAAATGCCCAGCCAACCTATAGGGAAGAAAACTAAAATGTAAACTCCACCCATAGATAGGATTTCCAAACATATTTTTAAGTGCCTCTCTGTCAAAGATGAATTATAATGGTCAATGGTCATCAGACTGTTGAGGAAAGCCTTTACTGTGAAAAATACTCAGAACTAATAAACAAAAATTAAAAAAAAAAATAGAAGACAAAGAAAATGCAGATAATAGAAAAAAGTCAAAAAAACAATTTCCATTGAGAAAACAATGTGAATCCATTTTTTAAAAAAGAAAAAATATTCACAGAGTAAGAAAGTATTTTGAAATTTAAAAAAATAAACGAACATGGGAGCAAACTTTTAAAGCTTAGAAGATAGGATAAGTTTGAAGAAATAATCTAGAAATTAAAACAAAAAAGGAGATGGAAATAGAATAGAAACCTACAGCACTGACCTTTAAGTCTTGACAATTAAGAGTCTTTATGAGAAGAAAATAAATCTAAGGGAGCGGATGATAAATAAAATTCCATAATTAAATTTCAAACTGAAAGTAATAGAAGAAAACACTACCTATACTAAGGAACATAATATTTACTTTAAAGAACTACAAAGCAGAAGGGCGCCTGGGTAGCTCAGTCAGATAAGCGTCTAACTCTTGGTTTCGGCTCAGGTTACGAACTCATGGCTTCGTGGTTTCAAGCCCCACATTGGGCACTGTGCTGGTGGTGCAGAGCCTATTTGGGATTCTCTCTCTCTCTCTCTCTCTCTCTCTCTCTGCCCCTCCCCCACATGCATTGTTTCTGTCTCTCTCAAAATAAATAAACTTTATTTTTTTTATTAAAAAAATTTTTTAGGGGCGCCTGGGTGGCTCAGTCGGTTGAGCTCCGACTTCGGCTCAGGTCACGATCTCGCGGTACGTGAGTTCAAGCCCCGCATCAGGCCCCTGTGCTGACAGCTCAAAAATAAATAAACGTTAAAAAAATTTTTTTTAATTTTTTTTTTTTAACGTTTATTTATTTTTGAGACAGAGACAGAGCATGAACGGGGGAGGGTCGGAGAGAGAGGGAGACACAGAATCTGAAACAGGCTCCAGGCTCTGAGCTGTCAGCACAGGGGCCTGATGCGGGGCTCGAACTCACGGACCGTGAGATCGTGACCTGAGCCGAAGTCGGCGCTCAACCGACTGAGCCACCCAGGCGCCCCTAAATAAATAAACCTTTAAAAAAATTTCTAAAAAAAGAACTATAAAGCAGACAAGTTTAAAAGCTTGCAAAATAAGATACAGAGGAAAGATAAATATGAAAATAACAATCACACGGGCTCTATAATGTGGCAAGGGCCTAATGACAATACTGGAAGTTAGATAAAAACGAAAAAAAGCAATTGTTTCACATTTCTCAAGAACTAATTTTTTTTAAATATTTATTTTTGAAAGAGAGACAGACAGACATAGTGCGAATGGGGGACAGGCAGGGACACAGGGAAACACAGAATCTGAAGCAGGCTCCAGGCTCTGAGCTGTCAGCACAGAGCCCAACGTGGGGCTCCAACTCTCAAACCATGAGATCATGACCTGAGCTGAAGTTGGACACTTAACCAACTGAGCCACCCAGGCGCCCAAAGAATTATTAATTTTTAAGGATATACTGAAGGATAACTATTCTCAAGGATTATTCTCATCTAGTAATCCTATACCCAACCAAACTACTTTGTAATGAATAATTATTGCAATTTCATCCAATACGAGAAAGATGCTCTTATCAATGTTATGATGTTCAACCAAACTACAGAATTTACCAAAGGAAATGGCAAAAACCAGTCCACATCGATGTGCCACCTGGCCAGTTAAAGTATAGGGTAAAAAGGAGATGCTATGAGATTATTTGTGGAGAAAGCTCTGTTGTAATCCCCCTCACCTCCTCTACCCAGGGAGAGAAATGTGAAGTATCTGCTTCAACTCAAGTCTAGTAAGTAAGGGATTCAATTTAACCACTGCAGAGATTGATATATGCCCCATGTAATTTAGAGGCATCATAGCAGGGGGTCTGGCTCCTGCCTAGAAGTAAACTGTAGGCAGAGAATTCATGTCATGGTAGATGTTCTAAAGCCATCTAGAAATTCTTAGAATTTTCTTCTAGGTGCTTCTCACAGATCATGCTGGTTTGGGAAATAAACTATCTTATTCTGTAATCAACAGGCATGGTTACAGACATCCCCCAGGACCAAAGTTTCCTAGGATATTCCCTTTCTCCCAAAATACTTGAGATTGTCTAAAATATGGACAAACCTGGGGCACCTGGCTGGCTCAGTAAGTTGGTAGATCATGAAACTCTTGATCTCAGGATTGTGGGTTCAAGCCCCATGTTGGGCATGAAGCTTACCTAAAACAAACAAATAAAATATGGACAAACCCTCCTTTGACCAAAACAAAATATAAATATAAATAAAATTAACAGGAACTCTGTGCTTAAATTGCCACCTACATCCAAATATGTAGTATTCATTTATTTCTATTAGATAATCAAGATCTTGACCATCTGGATTACCCTTCTAAGATTTGGTTGTATGCATGGAGGATCGTTTTAATTTCTTTTAGTGTTTTATTATTTATTTTTGAGAAGGAGAGAGAGACAGAGTGCAAGCAGGGGAGGGGCAGAAAAAGAGGGGAACACAATCCCAAGCAGGCTCCAGGCTCAGAGCTGTCAGCACAGAGCCCAACGCGGGGCTTGAACTCACAGACTGCAAGATCACAACCGGAGTAGAAGTCGACTGAGTCACCCAGGCACCCATGGAGGATCATTTATATCACATCTTCAGCCATGTGTTTGGTTCCTTTGGTTATTCTGAAAGTTCAGTCATTTTCCTGTGAAATACCACTATGCTCTAATTTCAGGCAAAACCTTTTTCTCTTATGTGAATTCATTGCTTGTGTTTGTTCATTTCCCTATTTTTACCTTTATAATCTACTCAAATGTTTTTCTCGTTGCTTGCCAGACTGCCATTTTGGGGAAGAGTCAGAGGAAACCTCCCTAAGCAGTCATTCCTCCTATTTTTTTCATGCTATGGTATGTTCCTATATTCCACATATAGGAAACATGACAACTTAACTAAGACTCTAGAAAGTAATGATCTACATCTTCATGTTACCATTCTAATAAATAAAATAATCTAACAGAGAGCTAATACAGGATTAAGTTTGGTAAATCAGTACCATTGTCTTCTACTAATTCCTTGGATACCTGGTTAGACATAATATGTGCCTGTTGTCATGGGTTTGGTATTTTTGGATACTCAGATGATTATAATTATATATTCCTTCCTCAACATTATGAAAGCCAGTCTCTGAAGCAGACTTCCTGACATACAGCACACTGATTATCCTGTCACTCTAGACCACATTTTTTTTTTTCCTTTGTACTATTCTCATTGCCATTTCATCCTGAAACATTAAATGAGACGATGGGGAAAATACAGATCATCTAAATGCCTTTCTAGATCAGTGAATTATTTCTTGTTATTTTAGAGCCTTAACCAGTGACTGGTAACTTTTTTAGTCAGCTAATCATGCATATAGATGACAATCACTTTTCAATCTCCGTATTCATGTTTTATTGACATGCTTATAATCCACTCTCACTTAGCTCTGTTGCTCTCAGAAATGAGAAAATGAGTTGAAAACAAAAAGTAAGACCTGGGTAAAAAGCAAAGGGGGGTGCTTGTTTTCAAATACTTCAAATCTAGAAAAAGCAAGGAAGATATATTGTAGCTATTTTCCAAGCATAAAAAAGTGAGCAGCATGTTCCTTGAAACGCATGTTCCTTGAAACGAAACAGTAAAATCTCTTTATATGAGTGTCTGCTTGCATGTGTGCACATGTGTTTAACTTCATACTTGATATGTAGCAAAGCGAGGGAATCTATGCCTTCTTTTAATCTTTGCCCATTTGCTGGCCAAAAGAAATTTCAGAGACAGACATAGTATCCTTTAGAATTAACTCATTAATATGGCACAAAAACAGACACATAGACCAATGGAATAGAATAGAAACCCCAGAACTAGACCCACAAACGTATGGCCAACTCATCTTTGACAAAGCAGGAAAGAACATCCAATGGAAAAAAGACAGTCTCTTTAACAAATGGTGCTGGGAACTGGACAGCAACATGCAGAAGGTTGAAACTAGACCACTTTCTCACACCATTCACAAAAATAAACTCAAAATGGATAAAGGACCTGAATGTGAGACAGGAAACCATCAAAACCTTAGAGGAGAAAGCAGGAAAAGACCTCTCTGACCTCAGCCGTAGCAATCTCTTACTGGACACATCCCCAAAGGCAAGGGAGTTAAAAGCAAAAGTGAATTACTGGGACCTTATGAAGATAAAAAGCTTCTGCACAGCAAAGGAAACAACCAACAAAACTAAAAGGCAACCAACGGAATGGGAAAAGATATTTGCAAATGACA
>NW_026057584.1:86727386-86745583 GCF_023721935.1 Panthera uncia
AAAATTAAAAATAGACCTACCCTATGACCCAGCAATAGCACTGCTAGGAATTTATCCAAGGGATACAGGAGTACTGATGCATAGGGGCACTTGTACCCCAATGTTTATAGCAGCACTCTCAACAATAGCCAAATTATGGAAAGAGCCTAAATGTCCATCAACTGATGAATGGATAAAGAAATTTTATATACACAATGGAATACTACGTGGCAATGAGAAAGAACGAAATATGGCCTTTTGTAGCAACGTGGATGGAACTGGAGAGTGTGATGCTAAGTGAAATAAGCCATACAGAGAAAGACAGATACCATATGGTTTCACTCTTATGTGGATCCTGAGAAACTTAACAGAAACCCATGGGGGAGGGGAAGGAAAAAAAAAAAAAAGAGGTTAGAGTGGGAGACAGCCAAAGCATAAGAGACTGTTAAAAACTGAGAACAAACTGAGGGTTGATGGGGGGTGGGAGGGAGGGGAGGGTGGGTGATGGGTATTGAGGAGGGCACCTTTTGGGATGAGCACTGGGTGTTGTATGGAAACCAATCTGACAATAAATTTCATATATTAAAAAAAAAAAGAACTCATTAATAGACTTATAAAAATTAAGCAACATTTAATTGACTTCTCTGATAATTAAATTAAGTATATATAAATACACATGCCTGCTTTATTGGTGTTACCTGAAAATTATCCAACAAATGGATCTGAACTGTATTTTCTTATTTTCTTTTGTATACTCTGGTGACATTCAAATAATTGTACTACAAAATAGAGAACTCTATCAATACCAGTTTTTTGGCTTTGATGTTAAACCTTACAATATGACACTACATAAATTCTGAATTCTCTACTTCTTTATGAATCTTTTCCATTTCCTTTTCATATCACTTTTCCATTCTGGGAAGATTCTTCTGTATTTTTTTAAGTTTATTTATTTATTTTTAGAGAGAGAGAGAGAGAGAGAGAGAGAACAAACCTGCGCAGGGGAGGGGCAGAGAGAGGAGAGAGAGAATCCCAAGCAGACTCCATGCTGTCAGCACAGAGCCTCATATACAGGGCTTGATCTCATGAACTGTGAGATCATGACCTGAGCTGATATCAAGAGTCAGATGCTTAACCAACTGGATGGAGAGCCATCCAGTCTCCCCTCTTCTGTATTTTTAAACTGTCCATATCCCATTCAACTATTGATAAATCCACAAGGAAAATTAGGAAGATAGTGAAGATGGTTCTAAAAACAGTATAAGATTACATGAAAAAAGCTATACTGTAAAACAATACATTTTGAGCTACAAAGTGCTTGAAATATTTTTATAAATTCTATACTGAGTTTAATAGTCACTAAATAGTTCATGTTTGTTAACTCAATCTATATAATCTTTTACTCTATCAAGTAGGAGAAAAGGCAGTTTGAAGACAGGTTCTTCCTGAAATATTTATAATGTTCTATTATCTCTCATCAACACTGCAATTATTTCTCATCATCATCACTGTAATTATTCATTTATTCATTTATCTTATACATTTGTTAATCAGTTACTATGTAATAGGCTTTGGATATGTAATTAAGAATAAGTCATAGCTTTTGTACTCTTGGACCTTAATGTCCAGAGAGGTATACAGACCAATAAGCAGATGCTTACAATATAGATGACAAAGGAAAGTGAAGGGTGATATAATAATATATGAGGTAAACATAATAGTCTTGATAGTTCAGGGAAAGCTTATACAAAGAAAAAGGACGTGGACATTGAAGGAGAGGAGGTAGGTTAGAGAAAATGAAGAAGGAATATTTCAAGCAGAGTAAGAGGTTTATACAAAGACCCTGATATAAGGCAGTCAGGGAAATGGAACCTAGAAATCTATGAGTGGTGGCAAAACCATGGTTCTGAGGAAATGCGAATATAGCAGCAAAAAGTACAACAAAGGAGTGAGATTGAGAGATAAGCAGGGCCAAATTAGAATGGTCCCAATAAGACATATGTAGATGTTGGAGAATGGCATAGGCCAATGTACTTTTTAGAAAGGTTATTCCGTCTAGAGTACAAAGACCAGATTAAATTTTTCTTAATGTTTATTTTTGAGTGAGAGACAGAGCATGAGTGGGGGAGGGGCAGAGAGAGAGGGAGACAGAATCCAAAGCAGGCTCCAGCCCAAGCTGTCAGCACAGAGCCTGATGCAGGGCTCGAACTCATGAACCCTGAGATCATGACTTGAGCCGAGGTCAGAAGCTTAGCCAACTGAGTTGTCCAGGCACCCCACAAAAAACAGATTAAAGAGGTATAGGGGATAAGATCAGAAATGTCACCCTTCCTCCATCTCACTCCCCGCACTGGATTGTGTTAGTATTTCATTCTCAAGGACAATCCATTAACTAATTCTAAGCATAGATTTACATAATGTTAACAATTTACACATATATCATTGTCAATGTTAAGTAAAAACTAAAGAGGGGGACACTGAAAAAAATCTCTTCAAAGAGATATAGGATTCAGGAAGACTACTGTAGTAATCAGGGTAGAGAAAATAAATGGTTGGACTTGGGTGGCAGTGAAGAATAGGAGGAGAGGAAAAATAATCATGCTGCAGCTCCTTGAGTTGAGTAGGTGCAGCAACTCTGGCCTGCAATGGCTAAAATGTTGACTGCACACACTTTAAGTTTATTCATTCCTGGTTTCGACTATTCTTGTAGAAGCATGTGTGGTAAATTATAAAGAGAAGCCTAACGTAGGAGCAATTTTAAGTTTGAGGACAGAGCATGATCACATATATGCGTGGAGGAAAAGGGACATTGAAGATATTGGAAAGAATATGTAACTATGGGAGGAAAGTCTCAGAGAAGACAGAGGTGGAAGAAATAGCTTTAATCAAAGGAGGGACTCTCTTCCATAGGTGGGGATGGGAAATACTAAGGCAGGATTTGGATGGAAATACATTTATCATGGAAAAAGAGGAAAGATTAAAGCATTAAGCTCTAGTGGTACTTGGTGGGGGAAAGGCAGTCTTTGAAAAACCACTTTGAGGGTTTAGCAGAAAGGGAAAAGTAGGTAAATAGTTTCACCTTTCTTGTCAGTCCACAGGGTCAAAGGACCCTGTAACCAAAGGGTTAGTAGAGAGCCCTTGCCAGCTCATTTATATGACCGCTGTTATATACCCTAGTAAGAATAATTGAGAACATCCTACTTTAAAAAGTGTTAAAATAAGTATTATCTCAAAGCATCTGACTTTGAAACAAATAGTTTTCAATCAGTTGTTGAATTTAAGGATGTACTACAACCTTTCGAGAGTATAAAGATATGATTATGTCTTTCACAGAGCTCACAATTGATAGGTAACAACAATATATGCCTGAGTAAGGAAGGTCAGAAAAGCCTGAGAAGTGTTATACAGTCAAGGTTAAACAAAATCTTTATGGGAAAAAAAATAAGACAGAAGAAATACTTAATTCTTCACAGTGATGGAGGTAAACTTCAACTAAGGAAAAAAGAGATGTTTGTACCTGAATAATGTGAAGTAACTTTGGTGAGGTCTTTGATAAAGTTTTTTGTTTGTTTTTGTTTTTTAACTACACATGTTGTACTCAATGTAAAACAACCATGTGGAGAAGGTATATATGGCCCTTTTTAAGTTAAAGACAGGAAAGGTGTCTGCGTGGCTCAGTCAGTTAAGCGTCCAACTTTGGCTCAGGTCATGATCTCACTACTGGGGAGTTTGAACCCTGCATTGGGCTCTGTGATAAAAGCTCAGAGCCTGGAGCCTGCTTCAGATTCTGTTTCCTTCCCTCTATATGCCCTTCTCCAACTTATGCTCTCCCTCTCCCTCTCCCTCTCCCTGTCTCTCTCTCTCTCAAAAATAAACATTAAAATATTTTTTTAAAAAGTTAAAGAAAGGAAAATAGAACCCATGCCAAATTATCATCTCTTTTATAAGGACTAAAGTCTGCTGTTAATGATTCTAACAAAGATATGGTTAAAAGCATAAACAGTGCATGGCTAAAGCATTCACCTATGCCCCACAGATGACCTCAACTTTTGTACATGCAAGTAGAAATTATCAACTCACATATATGAATCTATTCAAGAATGTAGGGGCTCCTGGGTGGCTCAGTCAGTTAAACACCAGACTTCAGCTCAGGTCATGAGTTCATGGTGGGTGAGTTCGAGCCCCGCATCAGGCTCTGTGCTGACAGCTCAGATCCTGGAGCCTGCTTCAGATTCTGTGTCTCCCTCTCTCTCTGCCCCTTCCCTGCTCATGCTCTGTCTCTCTCAAAAAAAAATAAACATTAAAAAAAAAAAAAAAAAGAATGTAATGACAAACTTAAAATCCACATTTAGTAATATGACCCTTTTACATAAAACTTTAACCTTTCAAATATTACAAATGCATGCCATAATATATTTCTGATACACTTAAAATCTTAGTGGGCATCCAAGTCTTTTAATATTTATATTCTATATGATGAGCTCTTAAGTATCAGTGACTCTTTTACATCTTTACAATGCCAAATATTACCTTAGGTAGTAGAGTTTAAAAATAATGCTTGATTCATGATGCTTTTAGTTCTAATTTTCAGTTTTTTTACTTATAGAAAATATATAGAATGACGTGTATAAAGAGCTCTAATTTTAAGTGCTCAACCCAACAAGTTACCCAGTTGTATAACCACAAGTTACATTTGATTATATAATACTACCACTGCAGAAGGTTCTCTCATGCCCTTTGTCAATGTCTCTCCCAGAAGTAAGCATTATTTTGATTTCTATCATAATGCCTTTAAAAGTTTACTTCGATAAAAAGTATTTTGTTTATAATTAATTTGGTGAAAACAAGTACTTATATTCTTAGATAACCAGTCACAAAGATAACCAGGGTTATTTCAATATAAATTTCCAAGCCTGACTTTCTACAATGACTAAGTTCACTAGATAATTACCATCAGCATCAAGCTCATTTTGTGCTGTGCTGTGTGGACCAGAAATAAAAAGTTCATTTAATGGCAACCCTTCAAAAGCATTACTCAAGAGTCATGATCATGTTCTAATTATTATGGAGTGTGTACTAAATATCAGAAAAAAAGAAGACTCTTTGAAGGCAAAGAAAGCCTACATTTCATGCCCCTAAGTTAATGAAGATAAAAATTCAAGGTTTGTACATTGATGGCAACTACAAAAGCTTTGTTAAGATAATAGCCTTACTCTTCTTCTCACATAACAGTGATGCTTCTGTTAAAGAACTTCACAGAAGTTTTGCAGATTGAACAAAATCGATGAATAATGGCTTTCAATCAGTGGTGCAAAATAGCAATGCCATTCACATCATTCTAGTGTAGCTTGTCATATTTTCCAGACTTTTATAAACCAGAAAACCAAGTCTTTGTGTGTACTGTGTGATAGAGTATTATATCCATCTAGAGTATGCCCATCCATGGTGCTCTGTACATAAGGATGCAGCTCCTGATATTCTTAATGGTAAATGGCAAATTTTCCATGGTATCTACTTCTAGATTAGGGAAGTTCAAAGAAAGAGAAGTAAAATGAATTTGGTTGGGTATTAGTGAATTATACATAAATAGTGACCAAAGGTTAAGATGTTTAAGATGTCTGTACTGTTTGTACTGGTGGATTTGAATGGGAGATTACTTCATTCGGGAAACATTTGTACAACTCCTATGAAGGACTGTGCTATACATATTCTCTAAAGGAAATAAAGAATATGAGAATTCCTTGCTCGATAATTACTCAGCAGAGCAGAGCAGGGAGGACAAATAACCATGAACCAAGAAGTTTTACCATACACAAAAGGACAGATGTTAAAATCACTGTGTATCAAAAACTTAAAAGTAGAAGACTGAAATAGCAAAGAATGTCCTGGTAGCACAGAAATAGCCTGATTTTAGAAATTTCATGAATTTTATTGTAAGCATCAGTACCATTCCCTCCACCATCCCTAATATCAAAATCCTGTCAATATATTTGTCATTACTATCCAACAAGACTCATCCTCTCTTTGAGTGTCCTGTGTACTCCAGCTTTACCCAGAATGTTCTGTTCCTTGAAAAGCATTTGTTCTTCTTCTCTGTTCATTAATTCCTTGAAGATTTAGCTCTAAAGTTATCTTCTCCAATTTCCCTAATTATATGTACCACAGGTATTCTTCCACCATCAACATTTCCTCAATATTTAGGTATAAATCTCATATTACATCACTGTCATTGGTTTCAGATGGCTTTATACTACAAGAAAGTGCCACAAAAAGGACAATGTATGGGGTTCAGTATTCATTAGCATTTAATATGTAAGAAGCATTCAAAACGTTTGTTGGATCAGAAAACAGTTGAATGGAGGGATAACTATTGTTTCCGTGTAGAGGAAACTTGGCATTGTGGGAGACTGGAATCAGAATCTGAACTTTTCAATGTGAACCTCAGATCTATCACTGAGAAACTATAATCCTGAGCAAACCATATCTGAAAGCACAATGACAAGAACTGATCATGAAGAGCAATCTGAGGGAAATGATGGAGTTTAATTTACTATCAAATGATTTGACCTAATAGATAAGTAATTTTAATATACTGCTCATTGCTGAATGAACAATGACAAGGCACAATGTTTCATATTACTGCAAAACAAAGGGAATGGCATCAAAAGAATGCTTTTGATGAGTTGTGTGAAGAGGTTTCAAGGTGGTCAGCAAGGCAAAGAAAGGTGAAAATTGTTGGATTTAGCTTTGAGAAGGATGTTGTAACTAGAATGAGTGATTTCCATGGATCAGATTATATAATATGTTGAAAAGTGATTGAAAGTTAAAGAAATAGAGACCCTGAATGTAGTTTATACTTTCAAGAAAGTTGCATCAATGAACACAGAAAAAGACTAAGAGTTTTAATGTGAAGGTTGATCTTTAACAAAGCAGGAAAGAATATCCAATGGAAATAAGACAGTCTCTTCAACAAATGGTGCCGGGAAAATGGGCAGCTACAGGCAAAAGAATGAAACTGGACCACTTTCTTATACCATACACAAAAATAAATTCAAAATGGATTGAAGTCCTAAATGTGAGACAGAGAACCATTAAAATCCTAGAAGAGAACACAGGCACTAACCTCTTTCACATCAGTCGTAGCAACTTCTTATAAGATACGTGTATTGAGGCAAGGGAAACAAAAACAAAAACTACTGGGATTTCATAAAAAATTAAAACCTTCTGCACAGTAAAGGAAATAATCAAGAAAACTAAAAAGCAATCTATGGAATGGGAGAAGGTATTTGCAAATGACATATCTGATAAAGGATTAGTATCCAAAATATATAAGGAACTTATACAACGTACCCCAAAAACAAATAATCCAATTAAAAAATGGGCAGAAGACATGAATAGACATTTTCCCAAAGAAGACATCCAGATGGCCAATAGACACATGAAAAGATGCTCAACATCACTCATCTCCATGAAAATACAAATCAAAACCACAATGAGATACCACCTCACATCTGTCAGAAAAGCTAAAATAAATAACACAGGAAGCAACAGATGTTGGTGAGAATGTGGAAACAGGGGAACCCTCTTGCACTGCTGGTAGAAATGCAAACTGGTACAGCCACTATGGAGAACAGTATGGAGATTCCTCAAAAGATAAAAATAAATACCCTATGATCCAACAATTGCACTACTAGGTATTTACCCAAAGGATGCAAAAATACTGATTCGAAGGGATACATGCACCCTAATGTTTATAGCAGCATTATCAACAATAGTCAAATTATGGAAAGAGCCCAAATGTCCAATGACTGATGAATGGATAAAGATGTGTGTGTGTGTGTGTGTGTGTGTGTGTGTGTGTGTGTTGGAATATTACTCAGCCATAAAAAAGAATGAAATCTTACCATTTGCAATGACATAGTTGGAGCTACAGAGTATTTTGCTAAGCAAAATAAGTCAGAGAAAGACAAAAACCATATGATTTCACTCATACGTGGGATTTAAGAAACAACAACAAAATAAATGTGGGAGGGAAAAGAGAGAGGAAAACCAAGAAACAGACTCTGAACTATAGAGAACAAACTGATCGTTACCAGAGGGGAGGTGGGCAGGATGATGTGTTTAATAGGGATGGGGATTAAGGAGAGCACTTGTGATGAGCACTAGGTGTATGGGAATGTTGAATCACTAAACTCTACACCTGAAACTAATCTAATATGACACTGTATGTTAACTAATTGGAATTTAAATAAAAACTTGGGGGTAAAAAGGACTTTCAATGTGAAAGTTTAAGGCATGGTTAGCCAAGGTTTTGCTTTGTTTTTTCTTGGGTTTTGGGTGGGGTTATTTTGGAGGGAACATATAATACAATCTCACAAAAAAAATCTAAAATATTTTTAAAAGAGCCATGCTGACATCTTTATTTTGCTTGTCCTAAATTTCAAAAATAGCATAAATATGATTCTTCTCTGCAATGCTTATCATATGCAATCTTCTGTTCTGCCATACTCAAGAAATAAAAGCAATTTCCACTGTCATTTTTAGTAAGTTGTTTATAAATAACTGCATTCTTTGAGTGACTTTGAACTTTGTTTAGGGAAAATTTTGTCACATAGTATGCTATAGCAATAGCTTGATTTTGTCTGATTGCTTTTTCTTCCTATGCATATTAAAATGTGGCTTCCATATCACTAGAAAGAAGTCAAAAACTTCAAGACTGTGCTTAGGACCATTCGAAGAAGTCTTTGATATTATACACATTTCTCCTCTTGGGGTCTAAAAGGAAAAAAAATGTTGACTGGCTTGCTGAGTGGTTACTGCAGGGCCAACAAACGATAAGCTGTAGGCCAAATAGGGTCTGCTGCTTCTTTTTACAAATAAAGTTTTACTAGAACACAGGCATAGGGATTTATGTATCTATCATTCATAGCTGCTGTTGCTCTATAACCACACAGTTGAATCGGTTGTGACAGACTATTTTTTTTGAGACTGTATATCTTTAAAAATCTAAAATATTTATTATCCTTTACAAAAGAAGTTTGCCAATCTCCATATTGGAAGTTTCATAAATCTATAGTAAATATAAGCCTTTATTTCTTTTTTTTAAATGTTTTATTTATTTTTGATACAGCATGAGTGGGGAGGGGCAGAGAGAGAGGGGGACAGAAGATCTGAAGCAGGCTCTGCACTGACAGCAGTGAGCCCGATATGTGTCTTGAACTCATGAACCACGAGATCATGACCTGAGCCAAAGTCAGAGGCTCAATCAACTGACTCACCCAGACACCCTTCTAAGTCTTAATTTCTAAAACAGATTTCAAATATGTGCTTTCCCAGATTATATTTATTTATACTAGGAATACTAACTTGACAAGTACAAATACTTGACAAATTCTATGAGGCAATCTCTTTATTAGGTGCTAGAAATACAACAATCAGCAAAACAAACAAAATTCCTGACCCCCGTAGAGCTTATGTTCTAGATGTAATCAACTAGAAAACAACCAACCAATAGTCAAAATCAACAAGTCAACCAAATGAATGGGAAAATTAATATTAAAATAGTGTGTTAAATGATCATATGTGCTGCTAATAATAACAAGGAAAAGAGAATAGAAGGTATCAGGAATTGGAGGAATAAACTATTATTGACAACTGTATATCATCTATAGTGTCCTAAGATTGTCTTTAAATAAAACAAAGTTACATACCAGTACATCCTGTAAATTAACAATGCCCTAATTCAAATGCCTGTGTCTTAACTTTATTATACTCAGTCCAGACACTCATTAAAATACTCCACTGGTCTTTACCTTCAATTTGTACATGTTTCTGTGCCCACAAATCACAAAATGGAGCAAGACCAAAAAACAATCCTAATATACAGAGTCAATCCCTACAGAACTGTCCATCACATTGAACGAGTCCCTACAATTATTCAGTGATTAAATCCAATGATAATCCTTCCATAATACTGTGTGAACAGAGTAAATTTCATATAAAAGTGTTCATGCCAGTCTAGCAAATAATAATAGCTCAATGGTGGGGCGCCTGGGTGGCTGAGTCAGTTAAGCATTTGCCTTCAGCTCAGGTCATGATCTCACAGTGTGTGAGTTCAAGCTCCATGTCGGGCTCTGTGCTGACAGCTCAGAGCCTGGAGCCTGTTCGGATTCTGTGTCTCGATCTCTCTCTGCCCCTCCCTGCCTCACTTGTGTGCTCTCTTTCTCTCTCTCATTCTCTTTCAAAAATAACTATTAAAAAAAATTATAATATCTCAGTGGTACCTCAACACATTTCGAAGACAGGAGGAAGAAAAAGTCTAATGATACTGCAAATTATTTTCCCAAAATATATGAAATGTAGTCATAATTTAATCAAATTAGCTTATGAAATAGTTATGAAACAATATGAAACATGAAATATGGAACAGCAAGCTATAAACCAACATAATCCAAAACAAGTTTTATTACATTGATAGAGCAAGGGGTAATTCACATTTTTTCTAGAACTTTTTAAATTGAACTACATAGATGATACGCAACTGATTTACTCTCCATTGTGTGTGCCCAACAATATAAAAATGAAATGAGATAGTGGTTTATACTGGGACACATTGGATTTTAAGTTTTTTTGTAGTCTGTCAGTACAACAACCTTGTTCTTTTTGGTTTTGATTAACTGTCTTATTCCTTGAATCAGATCTTAGTTTCTTGATGCTTCTATTTTAGGAGAAAATTACTAGTGAAATGTTAAGACAGCTTTAGAGTCAAATATTAGAATGCAAGAAAAAAATAATTTAAAAACTATTTATCTTAATTTCTCTGAGATGTATTTTTTTTTTGCAGTAATCTTTCATGGAAGGAAAAATTACTCTCATAAATTATTAATGGCAACCCTTGTTGAAATACCTAACAGTACTAACATTTTCTGAACTTATATTTTAGTAACCATTAAATAAGACCTGACCTAAAAGGGATTCTAAATTAAAGTGAAAAAAACAAATGTAAAGTCTTTTCTTTTTATGTTTATTTATTTTTGCGACAGAGAGTGAGCGTGAGTTGGGGGAGGGACAGAGAAAGGGAGACAGAGATACAAAGTAGGCTCCATGCTGTCAGTGAAGAGCCTCACGTGGGGCTTGAACTCATGAACCATGAGATCATAACCTGAGCCAAAGCCGGATGTTTAAACAACTGAGCCACCCAGGCACCCCTAAAATGAAATTTTAATTAAAATATAAAGTAAGAGATTTGGTATTATTTCAGTTTTTAGAATATACTTACCATTACTATAAGTCTCTTTCAATCTTATACAGATCCTCCTTGAATTATGAGTTGATAAGCCTAACATAAGTTGAAAATACTGTAACTGGAAAATACATGTAATATACCTAACATAGCCCACCTTAGATGTGTTCAGAACACTTACATTAGCCTATAGTTGGACAAAATCATTGAACACAAAGCCTATTTTATAGTAAAATATTGGAATATTGCATGTGATTTATTGACTACTGTACTAAAAGTGAAAGAGAATAGCTGTAGGGGTACAGACTGGTTGGTTGTAACTGTATCAATTGTTTACCCTTATGACTGCATGGCTTGCAGAGAGCTGTGGCTCATGTTCTCTGCCCAGCATCACCAGAGAGTACTGTAACATACTGATAACCAAGAAAAGATCAAAATTCAAAATTTGAAATATGGTTTCTACTGAATGCATGTCACTTTTGCATCATCATAAAGTAGAAAAATTGTAAGTCAAACCATTGTAAGTCAGGGACCATCTGTGTATTATTTTCTCCAAAGGTGTTTCTGGAAGAATGGTTCTGCTAGGGGGAATTTTGTTGTTGTTGTTGTTGTTGTTGTTGTTGTTGTTAAACCACTATATTGTCATACACTTTCTCCAATTCTAACAAATGTAACTCTCAACCATTTGCTCATTATTTTCTGAGTTCTATACTAACATCTTTTTAAACATGTTAACTGTTTTGGGACCCTTGAGGGTACCATTCATTAGTAAGTGAAAAGGAAGTCAGCTATTTATAAAATATCAAAAATGAGAACCAGACTGTATGGTTAGTGTAATTTGCATTTCTTGGGTAAACAGTAATACTTGCCATGATTCAGCAATGTACCTGTGGAACTTTTTCCAAATATCAAAGTACTTTTTCTCTAGCTGAAACAATAAAAAAATAAGGAAGTTCCGAGACTTATAGACTTAATAGATGTAACAGTATATTATGAAAATATTCAGCAAAAAGAGAAATAAAATACTTCTTTAAGATGAATTACTGGAAATGTGCCAGAATTTCAAGGCTGCCATTGTCATTATCAGTGAGATATCTGTTTATAGTAACCCAAAAGCTATCTAACTAAATGCAAACACATAAACAGGAAGACAATACAAAAGAAAGTGCAGTACTAAGTGCATTACTTCTATTAAGAAGGCTTTATGTATTACCAAGAATAATCATATTTGTTTCCCACATCATGACTCATATTTACAGATAACTTGTAAGATAATAAATTGTAAGGAAAAATAAGAAATATGTTTCTGATAATGCTGCCAATAGCCTTTTTGGGTGGAGCGTGGCATTTAAGCCTGAGACCCAAACATATTTATCACAAATTGTCATAAAATACACATGCTCAGGAACTAATGTTTTGAAGATCTCTATTTCTGAAATTACTATCAAATGCCATAACAGTCATAGTGCAGACTCAGAAACAGAATCATCTTTGTTATTCAAACATAATTCTTATGCCAAAGAGGCACACATTCAGGTGGCATATTCTGCTACCCTGCAGTAGCAATGAGAGTCCACTGGTGACTTCAACATATTAAAAAGTCCAGAGTGGTTTTTTTTTTTCCTCAAAAGAGTGCTTAATAGACATATAACCTAAAATTGTTATTAAAAATTCAACTTTATGAGCCATCTCCCATCTTAGGTAAGTCTAGATGTCTTAGTGGGAACCAGAAATCTGCATTTTTATCAAGCTTATGAGTGATACACACAACATAATTTAAAGGCTATTACGTTTAGCGCAACCACATAATTATAAAAATAAGGATGTATAGAAGAATACTGGCAGCCTCTTGTTTCCCCCACAGGTCTCTCTAGTGACTCGTCCAGACCCTGGGACCAGTCCAGAGACAGATGGGCTACCTCACATGCACTTTGCTTCTCACCAGGCTTTTGCTCTCGAGTTCCCAGGACCTCTAGGTTTGTGTGAATATGGGCCACATCCAGCCCAGCAGCCCCTCTTCCTGTAGCTGGGAGTTCCCTGAACTACAGTAATGATGCCAAAGGTTTATGATGTAGAGGGTTTGAGTGAGACCCTTTGCGGCCCTATGCCTGGGGAGAGTAAAGGCACCTGTGGGAGTAAGGTGCCCCAGGTGTCTGTCATCAGGGAACTTCCTGCTGGACCCTGGATGGCAAGGCTACTAATGTCTCCTGAGACCTGGCTTCAGGGAACTGGCAACTAGAACAGGATGGACCTTGGCATCCCTGAGAATCTCTGAGAAGTCCCCACTGGGGCTCTGTCCAATCCCACAATTCCCAAACTCTGGTACTGAGTCACAGCAGCTGTTGCCTGCGCGGTTCACTCCTGCACACCTGCCCACAAGCATCCAAGCCCATACCCACTGTTGGCTTGAGGCCTGACTGTCCTTACCATGCCATCTTCCTGGGGCAGCTTTTCTGTGCATGGATCCGTCGGTAAGGAGATATCGCGAATAGTTCACTTCAGACCCTCTATGAACCTATTTTCTTTATTCGACTAGGGGCCTGCCTGATAACCATCATGCCCTTTGCCTCCTATTCCACTTAACCCTACTCAGACCCAGAACGACTTCCCAGAGCCCGCGAGATCTGGCTCTGTAATCCCGTGAGATCTGGCTCCGTGATCCCGCGAGATCTGGTGTCAAATAAATTAGGCTGTTTCGGAAGCGAGCGGTCCTTTTTAACTTCATGTGTTCCTCACGATATTTGCCTGTGGGCAAAAGTATGGGTTGGACTCCCACCCACTCCCAAGTCCGGGAAGCTCAGGGAGCCTGGCTTCCCCTGCACAGCACTTAAGCCTGCCAACTTTCCTCTTTGCGTACCTCCTGTCCTCAGGCTTGCCAGACTTCAGAGCCTTGTGTACAGAGGCGCCTCAGCCCTTCAGGACATCTTCCTGGAGTCAGGAGATCTTTGTACTGCAGTCAGGATGCTGTGGGGGAAAGTTTGTTTGAGTTAGACCGCCGAGAAGAGACTCAGAGCCTCTGTGAGAGTCAGGTCTCCCAGGTGCTTCTCTTCCAGAGACCCTTATTCGGCCGAGCCCGAGAAGAATGGTAAGGCTCCGGAATTCTGTTTCGCGGTGGTGGAGCCCAATGGTCAGAAAGAATTCTTGAGACATTGTATGATACAGTTAAGTAAGTTAATTTAAGTAGCTGGGGGCAGGACCCATGGGCAGAAAAAGCTGCACCTTTGTTCTATGAAGCTGGTGGTTATATGCTTATTGCCCAAGAGAGGGAATGTGCAGAGAATATTAGATCAACAATGTCTTCTTTGAATTTCTATTAAAACTACTTTCGTAAGATTTCTCTGGTGTTTATCATTCAGTACAATATTAACTGATGGTGAAATTTACATGCAGTCATGAGACCCTTTAAGAATGTAGCAAACAGTACATATTTGATCCTTACCTGAACTATGCAGGCAATAGGTCAGCCTTCTGGGCAAAGGAATATTTTTCTGCTTTTATTCCTCATCAGTTCCTTGAGATCTGGCTGTGAGTCCCCCAAATGTCCTCACTGGGGGCCCTGTCCATCCCCATAAGTCCCAGACACTGGGGACCCATCCTAGGCTACCTGACATCTGAGCCAGGGTGGCTTGTGGTGCAGGCACACAAGGCTCCAGCAGTCTTCCCCCAGACATCAAGCCCTTGTTGGATAAAGTCTGCCCATAACCACCAGAACATCTTGGGGAAGCCTGTGCCTGCACTGTGCCCTTGACGCGGAAGTTTGAATGGTGGTTACCATCGGACCTCATAGGGCCCTGTTTTCTTTATGGGGACTAGGGGCCAGTCTGGCCATTAAAAAAAAGAGAGAGATGTACAAATATGCCAAAATAGTAATTATATTTGTTTTAAATTAGAATTATAGTAATTTTGTGTATGAACTTCAGTTCATTTTTAGCTTGCATCTTATTGAGCACATATATGGCCAGATTTTCTAGATCCTAAGGATGTAGAGATAGTAAAACACAACTCCTTTGACCAAATAGCTTATACAGTCGTATGGATAAACAGACAAGTACACCAACAATTAAAACAGTATATTTAGTACCTTAGCAGATGTATGCTCCAGGTGGTATAAGAGTACAAACTTTTTCATAACTAGCTTTGTTTAGCATTTTAACATGCCTTTGAGTAATAATATAAAAGTAAGAAAATAAATTTTAAAATTATAACATTTTTAGTAAACCAATCTTTCACCAGCAAGAACTTTTAAGTAAAAGAAGCAAAAATAATTTGTAGTGTTAAAACATTTTTTGATATTCAACTGACTATATGATGATTACCAAGATCTAGTAGTCAATAATTTTGTGATTTTACATTATTTTAGAAGCACATAATCATTTTCTTCTACAGGTAATTTATTTGGTTTTGGTAAATTGTCTAGTTGGTTGTTTAGTTTATGTTTGAGTAATGCTGGGATGGGTCACTCAACTAATTCTACCTTATTAAAACACATAGATACTTGCCATAGGAACAAATGCAGAGATCTTTAACATTACCAGTTTGGGAGGATAGGAGAGCCATATTTCTTTCCACTGCCCCTCTTGGGATATTCTACTTTTAGGTCTGGAATGTGGAGTGGTTGTCTGGTCTGATCTGACTCCTTTACAGTCTAAGTGCAACCGGGCTGAGCAATTTTAGCATCAAAAACAAAAGGAAATGACTACTCATTTACTGTTACTTCTAACTGCTGGGAGCCCCTGCTGGTCTCAGGCATTCCTGCTACTTTGAAAATGACAATACTAGGGTAATCTCCTGACAGATTCCTGAAAGTCTATAATTTTGGAACTAGAAAGGGCATTAAAGATCATTAACCACTCCCCCCTCATTTCAGATGAGGAAACTGAGATGCTTAAAGGCTAAGTGACCTTGCATGAACTCCAAGGATTGGTTAGTTGCAGCACCTGACACAACACTTGAAGTACCCAGAGTCCTTGACCAGACCTTCCCTTTAGCCAGGAGGCTTCAGCCTAAAGAACAGCATTCTCCACCTCTTGCGGGGACAGTCCAGATTGGAGAGACCAGCTTCCAGGTGATGATCTCTTCTCTAGCCCTACCTAGAACACTCAGTCTGATCAAATCAAGCTTTGTGTTTAGATCTTAGAGCAGCTAAAGGAAAAGGAAAAAAAAAAAACAAAAACAAACCTCTAGTACATGGGGCACCAGGGTGGCTCAGTGGGTTCAGCATCTGACCTTTGGTTTCGGCTCAGGTCAGGATCTCAAGTTTCATGACTGAGCCCCAAGTCAGGCTCTGCTCTGTCAGCATGGAGTCTGTTTGGGATTCTCTCTCTCTCCTTCGCTCACTGCTCCTACCACCCTCATACTGTTTGTCTCTTTCTCTCTCAAAATAAATAAACTTAAAAAAAATTAAAAAAAATACTCTAGTAATTTAAAAGATATCCAGAGGCCTGAGATACCTCTTCCTCCTCCAATACCTGCAGCACTTACCTCAGAGATAACTGAGGTTCTGTATACACAACCAAAAAGTTGCTCATACAATAACTATAGTTCTAGTCTTTCACAGTGAAAACTCATCTGGTTTGTACACACCTCTTTATTAGGGAGCTGGATGTTCAACTGGATGAAAAAAAGGCGTTTATATTCTCTGATCTAAAACACAAACATATGTGTATATGTAATATATATATATATATATACACATATATTTACAGTTCTGAGATACACAATTTTTTTTTTTAGAAATAGAATTATGATGCTGTCAAGGGAAGATACTTGTTTTGTTCAGAAGTTGTTTTAAGTGTTTATTGCCATTTTAAAAAACTTGCTGGGGCGCCTGGGTATCTCGGCTAAGCGTCTGACTTTGGCTCAGGTCATGATCTTGTGGTTCATGAGTTCAAGCCCCGCATAGAGCTCTGTGCTGACAACTCAGATTCTGTGTCTCCCTGTCTCTCTGCCCCTCCCCCCACCCCCCCAAATAAATAAACATTAAAAAAATTAAAAAAAAACAAACAAAACTTTGGTTGTTATGGCAAAGCTACTTATGTGAGTAGTCTGTAAGGAATACTTTTATTAGTTGGCGGTTATAGCCATTATATTCATCATAATTTTATGTAGCTGTATCAGCACATAATTACTTCTCCTCCTATACAAGTATACCTAAAGATTTAAATGTTAAAATATGTATTGTTTTATTATAAATTACTTTGTTATAGGTGAAACATACTGATTTTTTAAATTATGTGTCTAAGTATATGATATTAGCCATGAATTTCATTTCTGCTTGATAAAAGGAGCAAAACAAAATATTCATCGTAAGAAAGAAACATGGAATCAGTTGATGATGAGAATGATTGTTTATGAGTCAATCACTCACTGGAATGAGCCAAAGTTTTCTACCCGAGTATTTGAGTAAAGTGTAATTTGTGTACCTATTTTAGCAGACGCTGAAATTTTATTTTGACCAGGTTTTTCCACACATAATAAAATAACTTTAGCTGTGAAAGTACTAAGTTTTCTTCTCTAAACTGAAGATTTTGATAAAATTTCATTGGTAAGTATATCAGACCTGCTCGGTCTCAGTACCCTGATATGGCCCCCATGGCCTGGACTATTACTTTCAATTGCTTAAAAGGTAAATAATTTACATTTCCGGGTGCCAGGGTCACTGCAGAATTTCAATCCAGACCAAATCCATTTCAGACCACATATAGATTAGTACTTTCTTTATCAGAGATTCTCAGAAACCAAAGAGGACTTATTGAATTACTGGAACTCCTACAGGGAGCGTATTAGTATCTCACCTATTTATAAATAGTTAAATGGCAAGGTTGGGATGTTATATCATTACATGGAATTACTCTATTAATATACACAGCTACTTATATATTTTACTTATATATATATAAGCATATATATGTAAGTATATATAAGTATATATATAAGCATATACTTATATACTTATACTATGCTTATACTATATATA
>NW_026057584.1:86750583-86796411 GCF_023721935.1 Panthera uncia
ACTGTGAGATCATGACCTGAGCTGAAGTCAGACACTTAACTGACTGAGCCACCCAGGCGCCTCTGAAATATCTTTAATAAAAATCTTATACACTAGTATTTTCATATGGGCTTAACTCATATATTCAAGGTAAATATTAGGATTACCAACTGTACAGGTTATTTGTCACCACTGCTCATGTGAATTAAAAGTATTTGATGAAATCATATAGGTATTTTTTTTCTGTTTTATCTTCAAGAAAAATCCTAAATAGACTCAGTAGTAAAATATTTGGAATACTTGCATCTGCTCCTATATTTACTTACGCTAGCGAAATATAAATGTGGGTATTCCTTACAATTAGGTATATAGAGATTAATGATTTAACTTGCCTCCTTATTCCCCTTCACCTCCCATCACCCAAAAGAAACTTTCCCAAAAGAAAACTAATTTTAACCAAAAATATATAATGTCTAGAGTAGTAAAGGTAGATGGTAATATCATGTTTCAAGCTGATAAGAATTTTATTTCCAGAAAATAGAAATGACACATGATAAGAAAGGTATGGTATCATACTTATCCTAGATTAATTACCAAAAAATAATGCTTTAATATCCCCTTGATTTTCAAAAATAAAAGTGATTTAACAGTAAAGAAAACAGTCTCTTATCCTCAATGGTTATTCTTTCTGTCTTCAAAGTATTGCATGTCCAGTATTTAATCCATAGTGTCAGCCTAATAATTTTAACTGGTTACTGTGATGATAGGAAATGTTTTCATTTCTCAGAAATGCCATTTGTATTTTTGTTTCTGATTTTGTGGAGTAAAGGGGGACATTTTCATTCACATAATTTTTCTGTCCAATAGACACTAATCCTTGATAACTTTTACAGAAATAAAATTTTATGGACAATCGTTATCAGTCTATTAAATCACGTAGAGGTGGACTCAGCTGAAATTTTTTTTGTCTAATATTTCAAGATAGTGGGAGTAAATATAACAATTATATTAATAATTACCACCCTGGATATTTTTTTAAAAGTATGATATGAAAAATAGTGCCAAATTTTGACTAATTTGGCTAGTTCTAGTTTCACTTATAGTAACACTTATGACACTTGAAAATTTAGTTAATTCTTTGTCATTGATTTCCCCCCATGTATTTTTTTTTCCAACTATGATATTGATAATTATATATAGATTGTTCCTTCTTAAGAGTTTGTTGGCAAAAATAGCTGTCTAGGAAAATGTCAATCGTAAAAGTCTAAAGTTTTCCCTGAAACAATTTTTCTTTCTGATGCGGTTCTCCTTTTGCAAATTTGCCTAAACTTTTGTATTATAACCTGTACAGACTTTTTCTTAGGAAAGAAACAGATACTACTTTAGTAGGGATGTTTTCCTCTGGTTATCACTTGAGTGATCAAGCATCACCTCATTAGTATTAAGCACTTTTCTTTGTGTCTGTAATTCATAGTGATAACAAGCCATTCTATGATGAACACAACCTAGCTTTCCCTAACACATTATTGTTTTCTTTGCCCTGGCCTACCATGTTAACTAGAGGTCATTATTTCGATCACCTTTGTCAATTAGGGCTTAATCATAGAACGTTCTGATCCTGTTCTCCATATGACCCAGGAGGACATCATCTCAGCCATCTTTTTCTGGATTACAAACTGCATACTTTATGTTAATGTCCTTTCATACAATTTGGATAATACATTATGCCAATTACAGCTACAGAAGGTTAACCTGACAATTTAGTCATGTTATAGTTGGCCTTACGTGTAATATGATTGATTGAATGCTTGAGTTGATTCAATCAGACATTGAAATTGTGAAAAGGATAAGACCATTCACTTTGCATAAAATTGCACTGTTTTTAAGCCTTTAAAATTGACACACCTTGAAAAGTGCCCTGCATTATAGATTTTCTTTTGTATAGGTGCCAGTGGTAAAGTTGTACACTTAATTCTGAGGGAGAAAAGGATAGCATGCATTTGGCAATCATGTTGAGTGATTTTTCAGTTCATTAAGCCTCAGGATTTAAGCTGTTCTAAATAAGACAAATGTGTTCACTTTCTTCCAATATATAAAGCATAATTATTTAAAATTACTTTTTTGGCTATTTCATATATATTTTAATATTATGAAAGGTGAAATGAGTTAACATTTTTGAATTTCAATTGTTAACTGTAATGTTCCATCACTTTTGTGGTATAGCAATATGTGTGTTGAATGTGTGTGTGTGTGTGCACTTACATATAGGGAAAATCTTTCCTGCCAATACCTCTCAAAATATAACTAATAAAATGAGGAAATACTGTTCATGGAGTTGCTTTTCTAATAATTCTACTATGAATTTTTAAAAAATAATATTCCTTCAGTAAAATAGTTTTTATTTATAAAGCATTGGCCTTGTATATATACATTCACTGCAGGGACATTTTTAATGCAGATACTTGTGATCAGGTAATCAAAAACAATATTTTCAATTTAAAATTAGCTGATATGTGTTTATATATACAGTAACTTTGTCCTTCCTCCTCATTAGCTCCCACAATTGAGGCCACAATGGCCAGGTCACTTTAATTTAGTTTTACAAAAATCTTAATCTACTCCTTATTCTTCTACCTGAACATTCTCTTCCTTAGATAACTACATGCCCTGCTTCCTCATCTCTTAGATTTTTGTTCAGTGAAGTCCTTTCCATAAGCCCTAGTTAAATGGCAACGTTTTACTCCTGAACTCTTCCTTGCTTCATTTTTCTCCACATCAGTTACCAATGCCTACGTACTATATTAATTTTCTAATTTATGTGTTTATGGTCTATTCCCATTACAATGTAGACTACAGGAAATCAGAAAATATTATCTTACTTGTTTCCCCCTGTATCTTCAGGGCCTTGATCAGTGGCTGGCACATGATAGGTGCTCAATAGATCTTTACAGAAAGAATAGGAGAAAGAAGTGTATCTTATTTTTTATGTCTCATAAATAACTTGATATTTACTGATTATTTTCCTTGAGTCCTTGTCACAAGTTTTTCTTTTATTTACTTGAATAGTGTTTAAGAGAAAACGTTATTTCTATAATTTGGTGCAACTCGTGTGTGCATATGTATATTTTTGCAAACTGAAAGATTAAGGATTCTACAAAATATAATTGGATAACTTGTTGTATAGCTTCCAGTACTAAGTGTTTTTCAGAGTGCTGTATGTTTTTGGTGTAATCATCCTGACAGGATTTTTAAAAAAATAATATAAAATACAGAGCAGCATTTTTTTCAAGTCTAATCAGAAAGAGTTACTGCAATTAACTGATTGTAAGTTTGTACTTCTTATTCCTTTGGTGTATTTTAAAATCATATCCTTGGTCTTCCCTAAGAAAGTTTTCAGAGTTTTTGACCAATTTTCAGATTTGGGGAAATATCTTATGCCTCTGTACACATCTGTGTAAGATGCGTGAGGGAAATAAAATTGCATATAAATGAACACTGAAGCTTATTCATATCTGTAGTGTGAAAAGTCATGGAAAATGATGAACAAATGTATTTCTGTACGTTGATCTTGGCACCTAAAATAAAAGTTACAATGCATTTAATTCTTCTGGTTGCTAAGGGACATCTGTATCCAGAGTGCAAAATTTTGAAGCACAAAGCCTGCTGTGTGTTCTTTTTATTGACCAATTTTCAATTTGCAAACATATTATATAAGCTTGGGGGGGGCTCAGGGGGATTTTTAAAAAATGTATCTGTATGAGGAACAAATCAGATCAGACTAATCTAATTCCCTCTGTGACAGAGTAACAGACCCTGTGGCTTAGAGGAAAGCAATAGATGTAAGATCTTTATTTCAGTCAGGCTTTTAATTCAGTCTTACAGGACATTAATTGGGGAGCAGCATTACAGGGTTGAGATCCTGCTATTTAGAGCATGGGTGTGCAACTGCTTGGAAGGTCACATTCAAATAGTAGGTATTAATCGGTCTTCCCTCCCCTGAGGGATGGGAGTGGATACTAAGTCATACTTCAGAATCTGTCTGAGCCCATTATTAGATTTTTATCAATGACTGGGATGATCAAGTGGAACTTTTCTTAAATGCATGGATAACATCAAATTGGGAGGGATAACTGGCCTTTAAATAGAAAATTTTAATGACCTTCTTAAGATGAGGAAATGAAAACACAAGAAAGGAAAAAAAAATGTCTTAGGAACAAATAGAAAAAGGGCAGTTAAACAAAAAATTCTCTACAAACTGAAAATGGCAAGTTGTAGGACAATTTGTAGGTAGTCCACAATGGGAAAGAGCGATAAAATTAGCCCATGAATAGGGTAATTTAAAAATATTTACAGTCTTCCCAAATTACTGTACTGCAAATAAGAATATGAAGATCCTGCTTTTGAGTAGAATTTGACAGTCTCTATTCCAGTCAGTTTAATTACTAATCACTAACCCAATTTTACACACCCATTTTTATTTGCTATTCTGTGCTAGCCTCACCCTTGAATTCATTTCTGCTTCACTAGAAACATAGAAAACACCTCATTGAAGATGAAGTCTCCGCCCCTTATTGATATCACTGGTCTACTTGTTTGCTAAATAGAATGCATATTTTTTTCTCTGACCCTATTTTGCCCAAACTTCTTATCTTGGTTTCTATTATCATGCCTTCCTAATTTTTTGCCTGAATATTATAATCATTTATTTGTCATTCTGGGTCCCATGGTACATAATCTATAGGTGAGTTGCCTTACCTTGATTTATGGGTGTATGAGTGCTCTGGCTACTTACCAAATGTGACCATGATATGGCACTGGCATTTAAGAACACTGTTCTTCCAGACTCCTGGATGTCTGTATGTTTTGACTTCTAACCTTGTCTCAGACAATGACTTATCAGTTTTGACTGTTTGCCAAGACTTGACCCAGCACCTAACCTTGATTTGTGGTGTTTATTTGTTCTCTATCACCAAATTGATCACCTGGCTACAGATCTCTGACATTCCATGGGCCACCATTTTGGCCTATATTCATAGGAACAGTCTCTAACCCCATAACTTCCCACTATGGGAATATTTGAAATGGTATTTATTGGGGTTACTTTATTTTATTTTTATTTGAAAAGTATTGCAAAACAAAAGCATGGTAAAATTGAAACTGTACAAAAACCATTTCAGATGCAGTGAAAATCCCTTACATTTCTTCTTGTCCATCCTGTTGCACTAAGTTATTTTTTAAAGATATTTTCTGATAAAAGTTTTGTATATAATCTTCCAGGTATATATAGCTATAAAATTTTATATATAATATTTTTAATCAAAATTATATTATAATGTTCTACAACTTGCTTTTTCATCTGTTAGCCAGTTCCTTTTTGATGAGTAATAGAATATTTCTAAGGTTCTCCTGTTATAAAAAATTATATACTGTATCCATATCTACATAAATTTGTCTCAGGCAGTTAGGTATTTATTTTTAGAATAAATTTCTTAAAATGTAATTGATTTGAATTGAAATAAACCATAATATCTTGATTAGACAGTAGTTTGATTGCATTGTCTGTCCTAAAATACTGAAACTTTAGGTTAATAGCTATCATGTAAAACATGAACCATTCAAGTTTTCAACTTTTTAAAATAATTTTTTTACAGATATCCTAACAGTCAGAAGTGGATTGAAAAGAAACAATCATAGGAAAAGGAACAAAGAAAGCATTAAAAATTATAACATTCAACTTTATAGAACTCTGCATGTTTGTGAAGGTGTACATGAACATTGTTCTTCATTATTCTTCAATGACATGGCAAGATAGAACTTCAAAACAAATCATATTGTATAGACAGGGCAGTAAAGGGAACAAATACAGGGCTTTCTCTGAATACCAGTGAGTTAGTAGGTGAACAGATACAAAACAAGAACACTTAGAACAAGAACACACTTAAAACGGTAGGGGGTCAATTTTTTATGTCCTGCTGGATTTTGAATCTGTATTATTTAATTTGAAAAACTTTTTGTGGGTGCAAATTAGGCCCTATGTTCTAGTTAGAGCCTATGATACCTATTTTAGTTAATGTGTTAACACTCCACAATGCATCCAAGAAACAGACAAATGTCACCAGAAAGAAATCTTCTATGTAGAATTAATAGTATATAAAAAACCTGGTAAATGTTTTTAAGGTGGAAGTTACAATAGTCCTGTGGTTAAAGAAGGTAAGTTTCATTAAGAAAACTATCTGAGGTCAATGGATTCAAGAGTCTTTGCCTCTAGGAAGATATTCTTTGTTCTCTCCAAATACCCCTGTTAGCAGTCCTTTTCTTTCCGAACCCCTAGTGTGTTTTATAAATCAATATTTCTGGATACATGTAACATTTCATTTCCCCTGTTTCTTACATATCTGCCTCCTTGCATCCAGAGGAAGCATCAGATCATATTTGACTATCTGTGGTACACTTTAGAGTACCCAACATCTTGTAAGCAATAAATACTGTTGATTATTTACTAGATCTTAAAAATCCTTGGGGAGCCTGGGTGGCTCAGTAGGTTAAGCATCCGACTTCGGCTCAGGTCATGATCTCGCGGTCCGTGATTTCGAGCCCCGCGTCGGGCTCTGTGCTGACAGCTCAGAGCCTGGAGCCTGTTTCAGATTCTGTGTCTCCCTCTCTCTCTGGCCCTACTCCGTTCATGCTCTGTCTCTCTCTGTCTCAAAAATAAATTAAAAAAACGTTAAAAAAATAAAAAAAAAATCCTCTGAATTAATTCAGATGTACCTGACATTATAATTATTTTGATTAAATCATATATATAAAGCAATAATGGAGTGCTTTTAGAATATGTGGGAGAATATTAGGTGTCATACAAAGCAAATAAAACTGCTTTTAATTTTTTCCAGTCATTTGTATTTTGAATCATAAGATTCACAATGCAAACATATATAAACGTTATATATATATATATATATATATATATATGATGTATTAATATGCTTATTACATGTTTATATATACATATGTGTCTATCTAAAGCATTAAAATATGGATATAAAATGCAGAAACTTAAATAACAAACTATGCAAAGTTTGGCCCATGGACCGGCTGCCAATTTTCAAACTCTTAGTTACTGGTCTGAAATGAAATAAAGTAATTGAGCCAAAAAGTAAATCAGATATAGAACAAAACACAATATTTAGTCAAGCTGACTTTTTTAAATAGCAAGACATTCTTGATGAAGAAGGCAGTGACTTGATTTACATGCTGGCACAAGCTCCTGATTTTGTGGTGGACCAGAATTTCAAGTAGCAATGAAATATAAAATTAATGCATTTAACCTGCATGCCAAAGTATCCATGCTGTATCTGTGAAAATGGTTTTTTTTAAACATACCATAATAATGTTGACTGTGCAGCTAATTACAAGAAAAGATGATTCACTGCATTTGTAATACCTCATTAGCGCACATACCATGAGCAACTACCCGAACTTGGTGATAATATACAAATACTAACATAATTATTGTATGATCAATAGAAAATGGGCAAAAAAAACCCCATAATTGGGTTATGTCAGTGTCCATAAACATGACAATGCATTCAGACTATTAATAATCAGACAAATGTGAATAAAAATATGATGAATGCTATTTCTTACCTATTGAATTTCCCCGAAATTTAAATATTGGAAATTATCAAATGCTAGCAAGGGTATAGAGCACCAAGAACACTCATCCATAGCCAGTGTCTGAGAGGGTAAATAATGCACAACACATAGCTTCTAGTTGTCATCCTTCAAGACTACTCATTCCCATCATGATCTGTGTTAGCCTCCTTTGAATTTCTTTAGTGTCTATAATATTTGATTAAATATTTATTATTGTCTAATTAGTGCTCACTCCCTCTGAACCATGCTATAGTTGACCTTGTACTATTGTCATAATTTCATTCTGTGCTTATTCTCCCTCATTTTCTCAAATAGGTTGTAAAAAAAAATTTTTTTTTGAGTTTCTGAAGTACATTTTATTTATTTTAATTTTATTTTTTATTTTTTAAAATTTACAACCAAATTAGATTAGCACATAGTGCAACAATGATTTCAGTAGATTCCTTAGTGCCCCTTCCTATTTAGCCCATCCCCCATCCCACAACCTCTCTGGTAACCCTCAGTTTGTTCTCCATATTTATGAGTCTCTTCTATTTTGTCCTCCTCCCTGTTTTTATATTATTTTTGTTTCCCTTCTCTTATGTTCATATGTTTTCTCTCTTAAAGTCTTCATATGAGTGAAGTCATATGATTTTTGTCTTTTTCTGACTAATTTCACTTAGCATAATATCCTCTAGTTCCATCCACGTAGTTGCAAATGGCAAGATTTCATTATTTTTGATTGCTGAGTAATACTCCATTGTATATATATACCACATCTTCTTTACCCATTCATCCATCGATGGACATATGGGCTCTTTCCATACTTTGGCTCTTGTTGATAGTGCTGCTATAAACATGGGGGTTCATGTGTCCCTTCGAAACAGCACACCTGCATCCCTTGGATAAATACCTAGTAGTGCATTTGCTGGCTTGTAGGGTAGTTCTATTTTTAGTTTTTTGAGGAACCTCCATAATGTTTTCCAGAGTTGCTGCACCAGTCTGCGTTCCCATAGGTTGTAAAATTTTTGAGAGCATGAGATACATTTTGATCATGTATTTTATACTTTATCATCTTTAATCTCTCTCAGAATCCAGCACAATGCATTTTATATAATGTGTGTTAATTTCATATTTGTAAAAATGAGATTTAAGGACCATGCTGCATTTTTGGAGGAATGGAGTAGAGGAAACTGGTTAAGAGCAAAAGGAGGTTTTTATTATCTTTATGTCCATAGGTATCTCTTGTTTGGACACTCTGAGAATGGGAACCAGTGCTCTAGTCATAGATTTAGTTTATTCCTGGAATAGGAAAGAGTGCAAATGGAAACTTTCTTGTATATACCTTGGTAGGGGTAGGAACAGGACAGAGTCAGATCACAGAATTAAAAAATATTAAAGCAAGAAGAGATTAGAGATAAAATTAAGAATCAATAATTTTATCAATGAAAAATCTAAGGCCCAGGCAAATAAGTGTAAGGTTGCCTAGCTAGTTATTAAAAAATCCTATGTTTCTATTTTATAGAGCAAATGGAATATTTTTAAATAAATAAGAAAAGTAGACTTTATTAATAGTTGGGCACAGGTAAGATGTGACCCTTAGAAGTGTGAGAGAAAACATATAGCTTGGAGGGGATGTTTGCCCGAGATGAGAAACAAGAATCTAAATGTTTAAAAATTCTAAGTAAATGGTACTTCTGGGAATAGCTGAACCATACCTTTCTGCCACAAGTAGGAGCTAGTTACATTCTAAAAGAGCCAGCCACATTAGGCAGTATGCCCATTTTGTCACTGATCCAGTCTTGTGATAAATTGGTAACTAAGTGCAGTTACTGGTGATACATCCCTACTGACATCATGATCACTTTCACTCTTTGGATGGTTGTGTTCTGCTGAGTGGCCAGAATGAGATTAAATTGGTGGCAAGGGGCTACCAATATATTGTGACTTCTCTAGAAACATGCTCAGTTGTCAAAGTGAAACGGAGTCAATTGGCAGTCTTATGTTATACTATTACATATGCTTTTGTATTGTTTGCTAACAAAGATTGGGTCATTTGGAAAGCTCTTAAATCTATGTCTTTAAGAGACTTTACTTCTATTATAATTATTCTCAAGATAGTCTTAGGGAGACTTATGCATTAATAATGATGAATTCTGATAGAATCATTTTGCTAAATATTCATAGTTCCTAAATTATCTCATTCTTTTTAAAAATTATATACAGGCATATACATCAGATAACTCTAAAGGAAAAATAGAAGCCATTTAGATGCAGCTATTTCATATTTTTCTTTATATAAAATCATGTGGTCCCATTTTGGGGGACAGGTAAAAAGGCTGATCCTAGGAACCTGTGAAATCAGTATTATTATACAATAAAGCAAAATTGCCATCTGGATTAAGAACCCATATTTTAATTTAAATATCTTAGGAAAATTTATACTTGGAACTACCTTCTATGGCACATTTTTATGTATGCATGTTGCAATATTACTTGCAAATGTAGTCTGGGTGGTGGACAGGTGAGCTAACTCTAATGCAAGCCTTGGATCTCCTACTTTTTGGTTCCATAATTACAAGGAAGTAACTTACCCTCTGTGTGCATTTTGTTTTTCTAGCTGTATAATTCTTGTAATCAAAGTATTTGTGAGGCTAAGTTAGATAAGAGACAAGTATTTTCAGGTTATGAGATCCTCTATAATATAAAATACAGACATCAGTCTGCATTTAATAGGATATTGTTTTGATGACTATAAATACAGAAATGTATATTTGGCTACTTGATCATCAGTTGAGACATTTATTTCAGAAATGAGCTAAACTTCTGAGATACTATCATCTACTCATTGTGACAGACTTGACCTTCACAAGGCAACTCTCTGATTACTCCTGACCCATGAGTTATGTGCACTTTGTTTCTGGATCTGTCTTAAAAATAAGCTTCTTATTTGCAAGATATTATCTAACCTCATTTGCTAAGGGGAAGACAAACAATTAGTCCCATATTTATTCCATTTGAGAATCCCATAATATTAACGCAGACTCTGAGTTACAGATGTGTTTGTTATAGTCTTCTTTCCTTTTTTTAAAAAAATCATTTATGTTTCATCTCCAGATCACATACTATGTTGGATGTAATTGAAGCTGTTTCATACATTCAGTGTCATCTTCACTAATGGCTCTTCTGTGGGAGTGACTACTTTAACAAATAAAGCCATTTAAAAACTTTTTTTAAATAAAATTATCTAAGAGCCTTACAAAATTCAATGACCTTTCAAATCTCCTTAGAATTATTTCAAATTGTATGCTTTATGGGAAACATGGGACACATTGACCCTGTAGCTAAAGATACTTCTAAAACAATTATTTTTGACGTCATAAAATGCAAGTATGCATATAGGCTTTCTTATCTTTTTCAAAGTCCACATTTTAAGTATGTGGGAGGATAAATCTACAATAAAATTATGGAATAAAAGAATTTAAGTTAATTGGCCAATGTAATTATCAGTATTACTTTATTTTCTATTAACATAGTTCTTTGAATACAATAGATGCTATTAAATTGTCTTGTTAGTGTCTCTTGACTTCAGGTAGTTTTAAAATTCTTATTAGATAGCCACAAGAGATAAATTATAGTATAAGTAAAGATCTTTTTAGATAATTAGGATTAATCTTGCATTTTGTATCCCACTCTGAAGGAAATAAATTCTTTTTGGGTATTTATAATTGAATCCTTAATATCCTAAGAAACCTAAAATATGCAATAGTTTTGGAGCCTTTTTATTTTTCTTCATTTTTTTTTTTACAATTTATTTATTTATTTTGACAGAGAGAGTGGGAGAGAGAGAGAATCCCAAGCAGGCTCCACACTGACAGTGCTTGATGTGGGGCTTGAACTCATGAACTGTGAGATCATGACCTGAGCTGAAATTGAGTTGGAAGCTTGACCTGCTGAGCCACCCAGGTGCCCCTTGCAGGCTTTTAAAATCAACTATGTACACAAAGTCTTTGAGTCATTTGTTCATGCTCACTGGTTGATATGTAAGATTCTTGAGCTGTCATTTCTGGCATTAGTAGCAAGTCAGAATGTGTTGCTCAGTGTAGACATGAGGAATATTAAGTCTCTGGGGGGATCAAAGAGAAATCTAAAATTAGTTTTGTTTAAATAGCATCCTAAAATAGTACCCATCATTTCTGGAGGTTCCAGCATCATGTCATTAAAATGGACAGCAGATCCTTATCTCAAGAAATATCCTACTGGAATTAAACAGCAATCAAAATATCTCTGATGATGGGAAACCTACCTTAGCACCATAGTTGAGCCTAAGTGTATCAGTTAGACTTGCTGCCACATTTAACTAGGTAGTGCTTTGCCAGTCCAGTAAAATAAAATAGGGCTGAATGTGTTTATACCCTTGGCAATGTATAGAGTTTAATCTTTGAGTTCAGCAAGACTTCAGACATTCTTGAACTGAGGCTCTGGACTGTTAAGAGTTTGGTAACTTGTCCTTCTGGAGAGAGGATGATTATGACTTTTAAGTCTTTATGTTATAGTATATGGCTTTTTTTCTAAAGTTTCATAAATGTAATTCTTATCAAGTATATTTTTTTCATTTCAGAAAAGTATCCTCATAGTTAAAAACAGGAGATGCTCTAGTAAGCTCCTATATTTTACTTATAGATGGATGAAAAGTATTCCAGGCACTAGAGTCTGACTGTTCAAATTTGAAATGCAGGCCTACCATGTATCATTTATTTAATCTTGGCCTAGAAGTGCTTCAGTCTCATCATTTGTAAAATGCTATTTGTAAAAATAGCACTTACTTAAAAGGATTAGTGTGAAGATTAAATGAGATAACATATGTAAAGAACTTGGAACAGTGCCTGGCACTTAATAAGTGCTCAATAAATTCTAGTTGTAATTTTTACTATTATTGCTAAAAAAGAAAAACAAAAATCCACTTCCATTATTGAGATCCTTCTTTTTTATCATAGAGGTAATTATAGTAAATATACGATATACTTTATTTCTTTATTTCTATATATTTATTTCAGATATGGTAAATATCTGATATACTTTATACTTTCTACCTCATGGAAGATTAGAAAGTTCAAACAGTACAATTAGATATATATTCAAAGGGGGAAAAAAGGGGGAGGGAAAAAAAAAAGGAAAATTGTAGTAGAGGTAGAGGCATATTTCCAAAGAAGGAATTAGTGATAAATGGCTGTCAAATAATAGAGAAAAAATGTTCAAGAATTATAAGATCTCATATATCCTGGTCTTCTGAGACCATTTAGTGTAGACGATATGGCATTATTTCAATATTTCCAGTGAGAATGAAAATATTAAAATAAAGTAAATAATATTATTTTATGATTAAGCTTCTAGGGTCATTAAAAATGGCTTAAATTACTTTCAGTGCAGTATGTTAAAGAATAACCAATATATCTCTAAAATATTTCAGTGAGAGCTTTTTTGAAAAGCAGACTTAGTTTGCAGAAGAAAATTGCCTATTCAGACATACAGTTCCATTACAAATCACATATTGCATTTTGTACTTAAGTAACCCATCTCTTCCTTGCACTTGCACTTGCACTGCCTGACTCTTGAGTTAGGTCCCAGGGTCAGCTCTAAGTCCCCTCACCTCACAGTTATATCTTAGTGTGGCATCTCCAGGAATTATTTCCTGTGCTCATGTATACATCCAATCCAATGTCATGAATTATCTCTACTATCTGCTCCAGTGCCACTCAGGGATTCCCATGCCAAGTTCCTTACTGACTGTGGAGCTAATAGGATGGCACTTCACCAATCCCCTGATAGCCAGTATGGGGCCCATTTACCCGGGACATGAACATCCCGTCTTCCACCTCCACCACCACTGTGGTCCTAATGCGTTGGAGGCACTGGCCCCTGGAGGGCACAGTGAAACAAAGTCACTTTGAGTTTACTGTTCCTTCAAGCTTCCCTCAAATATATTTTTCAAAATTTTGTGTGCAATTTACTGATAACTTATTATATATTTTACATATTGTAGGCACAGAAGATATGATGGTTAAGTAGATCTGGTTTTTGGCTCAGCCAAGCTTAAATCTTCTAGTGGAAGACTTAGTCTATGGAAGACAGATGCCAGTAAATTAGCTAGTATATATAACAAAGTGTTTAGACTGCTAGAGCTGAGGCTGAGATACTATTTTTAACCCTCCTGTGATTACTCCACCTGACTGTTCCCTAGGATCAGGTTACTAAAGTTTAAGGACCAGATGGAAAGTTTAATTTTGACACTCAGAGAGGTGGCTGCATAATAGGTGGATTCAAGAGTACAAGAATCTGGAATAAGTTGTGATTTTGAAAACTACATACATTTTCAATTGTATTAAATGATGACAAACAGTTTTTCCTAATTTACTTAACCAATTTACATTCACAACAACAGTGTGTGGCAATTTACTTTTTTTGCTACATCATCAACATTTGATATTAATCATTTTATTTCTTAATATTTGACAATATTTGTAAGAAACATGCTTTAAAATTTTTATTACCATAATAAAAATGTATCCATTATAATTAAAATGTAATTTGGTAAATTATACAGTTATGACCTATGTATGGACTATCAACATAAAATCTTAAAGACAGATACGTGTATGTATATACCAATATAGTTCAAGTATATATATGTATACGTAACTAATAAAATTTTGTCTGTTTATAATAAAAATGTAATTTGGAAAATTATACAGTTATATCCTGTGAACAGTCCTACATAAAAATTAGATATATACATAGATATACAAAAAATATATATGTATGTCCATCTAAGATTTTATGTAGTATAGTTCATAGGAGATATCTGGATAATTTACCCAATTATTATCAGGCAAACACCATATGATTAATACTTGAGTCAAGATCTAGAACATTCCCTGCATCCCACAGCCTCCTTCATGCTCCTGTGTAATGGAAACTTGCTCTCTCTTGATCACTATATGATATTATCTTTTAAGGAGAAAGAATCATAACACTGGCTCATTCTTTTTCCCTTGTAATCCTTCTCCATCCCAAACTTTTAACTCATTCGATTATTTTAAGTCCTAAAATGAGAACAGCTCTTCCCATGTCCCCCAGATTCATGAATAAGGAACTAACTAGAGTTTTTTTTGTCCATTTTTTTCTTTTGTTAATTGAATTATTCCCCAGTTTTTCTTTATCTTTAAACATTCTTTCACTCAAATACTTACTAGAGTGCCGACAAACCAATTCTACTTTCTAAAGACAGTCAAGGTGAATGTTATTTATTCCGATGCATTTCTGGTAATATTTAAACACCTCCACATCCATGAATCCTGGAAGGATGCTAAGCACTTAGAAGGCTCTTTTCATTTTCACAGCAGTATTTGGCATACACAGACAGGTCAGGTTTTATATGAAGATAATAAAAATAAAGCAGCTTACCATGAGGAAAGAACCTATTATTAATTGTTTGAGAGAAGCTTTCCTCATAGTGAAAGAAATATGCCGCTTCCTTCAGGATTTCATAGAATCATATGGCTAGGAGGAACCTAAGAAATCATCTGATCCAATCCCTCAAGGTTTAGAGAGGTGAACTGATCTACTATTGACCCCATAATTTATACGTGACTTCCATGTCAGGAAAAATACAGCAACAAAACAAAACGGATAGAAATTATAGACAAATGAGATACATGAAACAAGGTTTTCAGTTTATTTTTTTCTTAATTTGAAAACTATGAATAAAGGCAAATTAAAAAAACAGAGAAAACTAAAAATGCAGATTTTATAATAAACATATAACCAATACCTTGATTTCACAATATTGATTTGTCCTTTTTGCATTAATCTTTTACAAATAAATATAAAGCTAAATGTTTTCCTGTTTTTTACAGCCATTACCTTTTTCTTTCTCTGAAATAACAACCAAGTATACTCATCCAGTCTATTTAAAAATATTATTGCATACATTTTTATTTTCATATTATTTTTCAATGTTTTATATATGTATGAATGTAACCATTTTCGTATATACTTTTTAGAATTTCCACTTTTCCTACCTCATGCCTGTTAGGATGGCTATTACCAAAACCAGAAAAGGTAAGGGGTACCTGGGTGGCTCAGTCAGTTAAGGGTTGGACTTTGGCTCAAGTCATGATCTCACGGTTCGTGGGTTTGAGCCCCGTGCCGGGGCTTTTGACTGCTCAGAGTCCAGAGCCTGCTTTGGATTCTGTGTCTCTCTGTCTCTCGGCCTTTCCCCCACTCATGCTATGTTTCTCTCTCTCTCTCCCTCTCTCTCAAAAATAAGTAAAACATTAAAAAAAACATGCAAGAGGTAAATTTTGACAAAGAGGTGAAGAAAAGGGAATCCCTGTGAACTGTTTGGTAGCAATGTAAACTGGTGCAGCCACTATGGAAAACGGTATGTATGCTCCTCAATAAATTAAAAGTAGAACTGCCATATGCTTCAGCAGTTCCGCTTTTAGTATAGAAACATAACCATTATTTTAAGGAGATATCTGTACCCTCATGTTCATTGCAGCATTATTCACAATCAGTAAAATGTAGTGCATATATACAATTGAATGATATTCAGTCTTAAAAAGGAAGGAAATTCTGTTATTTGTGTCAATGTGGATGAAACTGGAGGGCATTATGCTAAATGAAATAAGCTAGACAGAGGACAAATACTGTATGGTGTCATGGAATCTTAAAAAAAAAAAAAAAAGGTCAAGTCATAGAAACAGCAAGTAGAAAAGTGGTTGGTGGTTGTTGCCAGGGTCAGGGGTGAGAGGGAAGGAAACAGAAGTTGGTAAAAGGGTACAAATGTTCAGTTATAAGGTGAATAAGGTCTGAGGATCTAATATATAACATAGTGACTATAATTGTTAACACTGTAGTGTATATTTAAAATTTGCTAAGAGAATGGAACTTAAATATCTCACCAAGAGAAAAGTAGATGTGAGAGTTTAACTCAATGGAGGAAATCCTTTCATAATGCACCCATATAAAATCATCATGTTGTACACTTTAAATATCTTAAAATTTTATTTGTCAATTATACCACAGTAAACCTGAAATAAAAAAATATTTACAGAATTTTGATATATTTTGGATAAGAATACTTCTTTATGTATATTACAAATATACCTTTCATTTCAGGTTCTAAACATATGCTAGTATGTGGAAGCAACTATTAATTTTACTTCATTGGTGTCAAAGAACATGTACTTTATTAAATGCCTTATGTTGTAAATTATGCTTGTTTTCAAAAGAAATTTTTATATAAATGTACAGAAACATTTACATATGCTAATTTGATGAAGCTTATTTTTAGTATTCTATATTCTTGTTCATTTTTAATCTAGTTGATTGGTATCTAAGTGGGTATATTTTGGAGATGTCAATTTTTATATTTCTGTTATATTTCCTTCATATACTATGGGGCTACATTGTAAGCTTTCTGCAATTATGACATTGCTTTACATTCTAAAGGGATTATTCCCTTTATCCTCAGATAATGTTCTTTTGCTTTTCCTGTTAATGTTTTTTGCCTTCCCTTCTATTTTGTCTGATATTAATGTTACTGCTCCAGATATTTTCTAATTAGTATTTTCCAGTATGACTTTTTCTTTAATGTTATTTTTATTGTTTCTCTAAATTATCTACACTAAAATTGTTACATAATCTCTAGCCTTTACTGAGTATAATATGTTAGCATTTTGGGTTATTATTCATCACTTGAATTTATATCTGTGATTTTACACTTTCTTTGACACTAAGGTTTTACTTTCTTCTTTTCTCCTTTATTTTCATACTTTCTGTGGAAGTTTCATTCTTTTTTCTTTTTTGTTTCTTTGGAACTCAACCATAACATTTCTATTATTGTTATGAATATCCTTAAATTTTAACAGGCCTACATAATGCTATAGTTTTCATTTTATTTTTCCCAATGATCTTATGGGTCTCAGGTGCAAAGTATTAGACTGATCATAATCCTTGGTTCAGGACATACTGTTGGTTCAGGACACCCTCTGAACATGATTTTTATCTATGTGTCTGTTAATTTGTTGTAATTTCTATATGAGAAAATTCCTTTCCTATAATTTATATTTGAGGGTTTTTTTTTAAAAAAAACTTACCCAACTTCAAAATTAAAAAAAAAAAACTAAGTTTATTAGTGAGATTTATTGATTTATTTGATTTTTTTAATTTGCTTTTTTAAAATATAATTTATTGTCAAACTGGCTAATGTACAGTGTGTAAAGTGTGCTCTTGGTTTTTGGGTAGATTCCCATGTTTCATTGCTTACATATCACACCCAGTGCTCATCCCAACAAGTGCCCTCCTTAATGCCCATCACCCATTTTCCCCTTTCCCCCACCCTCCCATCAACTCTCAGTTTGTTCTCTGTATTTAAGAGTCTCTTATGGTTTGCCTCCCTCCCTCCCTGTTTTTAATTAGCTTTTTTTTTAAGGAATTTTTAAGTATTGCTTTTGACATGTAAGATTTAATTTATTTTGATATAACATTTCATTTATTGTGAGGGGAAATACTCCAATTTATCTTCTCTGTAAGGGGCTCCACAAGAGCCCCTCTTCCCAGAGAATAGTCATTATTTGACCAATCTGCCAGTTCCCTGAACCCTTACTATGGAGCTTGACTTTCTTTGACCTGACACAGTGCTCACTCATTGTGAACAGCCTTTTCCCAGAGACATTTGTCAAAAAATAAAAGCTACAGTTGTTTAACATCAAAGCTCCCTGAGATGGTGATAACTGGTAGAGGAAAGGAAGTAGTTAACCCAAATATTTTAAAGGAAAAGCTAGGGAATTAGATATTCATAAATGACTTTGAAAAGCTTTGGCATTTTCCTGGGGATCTAGAAAGAAAAATCTGGGAAGGCTCTAACCTCCATCTCTGGCTCACTTGAGGCTCTGAACAAGTAGAAATAAAGGATAAAGGCAGAGTTAGATACTGTCTACTGGAGCATTGAAGGTGTACCCCAACATGTACATAGAATGCCTTCGCAAAGGCTGGGAGACATACTGGTTCAGGCATTTAAGGAAGTCTCTGTCCAATTATTAGCTGAACACTAAGATACTTGAGCAAAAGATTTCAGGGGCCAGATATGGCAAGTATACAGACTTTACAGAATTAGTCCAGGGAAGTCAGGAAATAAATATCACCACCACTACTACTGCCAATAAGCAACAGAAACAAACTCAAGAGAATGTGGGGAATCTGATCAGATTTGTAGAATTGCAGCATTGTATTATTTAAAATGTCCAGTTTTAAACAACAGCAACAGCAAAAATGTGAGGTATGCAAAGAAACAGAATATAGCCCATACACAGAAAAAAAAAAAAAAAACAAACAAGTAATCAGTAGAAAATGGTCCTTCACGAAACGCAGACATTATATTAACTAGACAAAGAACTAAAGGAAACCATGTCAAAAAAAAATTAGAGGATAGGATAGGATGATGCCTCATCAAATAGAAAATATCAGTAACATGGGAAAGTTATTTTTTAAAACTTAGAAATTCTAGAATTTCAAATAAATGAAATAATTCGAATGAAATTAAATAGCTCAGCAAGATTTAAGGTGTCAAAAGAAATCATTGAACAGGAAGTTGGATCAATGAAGACTTTCTTGTCTGAGGAAGGGAACAAAAAAAGAAGAGAAAAAAAAACAGAGCCTAAGAAACCTGTGGACATCATCAGTAAACAGCATATGTAATATGTGTTCAAAAAACACAGAAGTTCGAGAAGGAGAAGACAAAAAGAGTAGAAAGGATAATTGAAGAAATAATAGCTAAAAAATTCTCAAATTTGATGAGCAACATTAATCTTACACATCTAAAAGGCTCAGTAAACTTAAAGAAATCCAAAGCTAGCCACATCATAACTAAACTCTCAAAAACGAGAAATTTTTGAAAGCATCAAGAGTGATCCAACTCATTGTATACAAAGGATTCTTATTGTTTGTTTGTTTGTTTTCTATTCAACATTGTGCTGTAGGTTCTATAGAGAGTAATAAGACAGAGGTGGGAATGGGGTGAATAAAGGCATGCAGGATGAATGGAACAATCTCTTTTTAATAGATGACTTGTTCTTGTCTAGAAAAAAACCCTAATTAATATACACACACAAGGGTGCCTGGGTGGTTCAGTTAGTTAAGTGTCCAAACTCTTGATTTCTGCTAGGGTCGCGATCTCATGGTTTATGTGCTTAAGCCCTGCATTGAGCTCTGAGCTGCCAGGGCAGGGCCTGCTTGGGATTCTCTGCCTCTCTCTTGCTCTTGCTCTCTCTCAAAAATAAATAAGCATTTAAAAAATACATGCAGACACCAATCTATCAGAACTAATACACTGGCTCAAAGTGTGCAGCCTTTAAGACATTATACAAAAATCAATGGTATTTTTATACACTAGCAATGAACAACAAAAATAGTAAAATAATTAGGAATAAAGTTGACAAAACAAGAACATAATTTGTTTACGAAAACTACAAAGTATTGTTAAAAGAAATGAAAGAATAGCTTTAAATAGGTGGAAAGACATTCTATGTTCATGGATCAGAAGACGATATTTTTAAGATGCCAATACTGTCTCCAAAATACAAAGATTTAATGCATTGTCTATAAAAAAGCCAGCTGTTTTTCCTTGCATAAATGGACAACCTGATCCTAAAATTCATATGGAAATACAAGGGACACAAGATAGCTAAAACAGTCTTGGAAAAAAAAAATGGAGGAACAAATTGACTAAATCTGACCACGAACTTTAGTATTTGACAGCAAAAGCACAACTAAAGGGGGGGAAAAAGGATAAAAAGGATTTCATCCAAATTACAAACTTATGTTCTTCAAAGTAAGAACCAAGAAAGTGAAAAGGCAGTTCAAAAAGTGGGAGCATATATTTGTTTATCCTAACAGATATGGGTCATGCATATCTATCTATCCATCATCTATCTATCTATCTATCTGTCTATCTATCATCTTACAATTCTACAATAAAAAGACAATATAGGTAAAAATGTGAAAATAATTTGAATAGGACACTCATCCAAAGAAGATATACAAATAAATGGCCAATAAGCATATGAAAATATGTTCAACATTATTAGTCATTAGGGAAATGCAAATCAAAACTATAATGAAATATCACTTCACACCCATTAGGATAGCTAAAATTAAAAAGAATGAAAACAATTGATGAATATGTGGAAAAATTGTGACTTTCATACATTGCTGGTGGGTTGTAAAATGTGCAGCCACTTTGGAAAACAATTTGTTCCAACAAAAGTTAAACATAGAATTGCCATATGACCCAGTTATTCCACTCTTATGTATGTCTCCAGAGAGTTAAAAGAATATGTTCACAAAAAGAAAAAAAAATACTTTTAAGGAATGTGTATAGCAGCATTATGCATAATAGCCAAAAAGTGGAAATAACCCAAATGTCCTTCAGTTGATGCATGGGTAAACAAAATGTAGTCTGTCCATACAGTGTAATATTATCCATCAATAAGAAGGAAAGGAGCATAGAACAGGGATGAACCTTGAAAACATTATGCTCAGTTAAAAAGCCAGTCATAAAAGGCCACCTATTGTATAATTCTATTTATACAAGAAGTCCAGAATAGTTAAATCCATAAAAATAGAAGATTAATGATTGCCAGGGCCTGGCATCAGAAAAAAAATGAAGAGTTCATGCTAATGGATTTGCTCGAAAATGCATTCTTAAAATAAGGGCCCACTGACAATGAAAACAAACACTTTTTAAACAATAATCTTGATTTATTTATGAAAATTAGAAGAGTAAAATATTATCTCAAGGACGTCAATACTACTATAAACTTTGAATTCCTGTTGAATTCCACCACCTTTTTGAAGTACAGTGAAGAATTTTAATCACTGAACAGAGAATGTTTAAAAACAAAGAAACTAGAACAAAACAACAGGTAACCTTGTACTAAATAAGGCTTAAAGCTATTTTCTTCATCTCTGTGAAAAGATGAGAGAATTGGTACCTCTAAGAAAATGTTTTCTTTGTAAATGTCACTTTTCTTTGGAAATACTTTAAAATATGTTTATCACCTATTATAATTCAACAATCAGGTCAACACCTAATTTTTATTTTAAGTATTACAAAAACCGTATCAGAAATAACAGAAAGGGAGAGCAGCCCAGCCAGGATATGTTCCCTGCATACCATTATTCCATGTTTCTCTTCATTTGTTATCTAAATATCCAATACAGTCTCAACAGTTATATATTAGGTACTGACATAAGTATTTTTCATTTTTCATTTATTGTATTACAGGCATGTAATCATGTAAACTAAGAAAGTTTCACAACGGTTGAGGTGCTGACTATTTAATAAAATTAATGTACCATATTTTATTTAACCATCTATTTTCTGCATTTTCATTTTATACTGTGCATCTTCTATACTGTATCTGTACTGTGTGTCTTCCTGCATGTAGAATTAAATTTTTTTTTAATGTTTACTTATTTTTGAGAGAGAGAGAGAGAGAGAGAGAGCGTGCAAGCAGAGGAAGGGCAGAGAGAGAGGGAGACACAGAATCTGAAGCAGGCTCCAGGCTCCAAGCCATCAGCACAGATCCCAACGCAGGGTTCGAACTCACATGTAACTAGATCATGACCTGAGCTGAAGTCGGACGCTCAACGGACTGAGCCACCCAGGCGCCCCTAAAACTTATTTTCTTAAAATAAATTCCCTCTAAAAGTTATCTGTTATTTTCTTGAAAATAAGCAAATAATTTAATGTTTGGGAATGGAGACAGGGAGAGAGAGAGGCAGGTAAGTCAGAGTAGTTAAGAGTTTGGAATGGTCATCAAAGGAGGTATCCAGGTCCTGGCACCTCTAGGGACCACAGTGGGACTAGTTCAGAAAGAGTGGGATAGGAGACATGAGGAAGGAGCCTCATATTTGTGATTCTCTGTGTTCATGTTGCTGTTTACATTTTGTGGAAAGTGGGGGGACTGTTCCCCTTCTTGGCCTCTTGCATGTTTCCCCTCATCCATCTGGTACCCTTCCCCAACATACACTCTGCATTCAATGAATGGATTATTCCTGATAAGGAATAAAAAGATATTTTTTTCTAAAAACAAAAACAAAAAAAAGTTCCAAATGGTTTGAAATATTGCTCCATCATTTAGTAACTGCAAGCCCACATGCAAGTGTTTCTTTTTTCTTTTTTAAAATGGATATTTACATACCACCTATATTAAAAGGTTATTTATGTAAATGCAGGTAAAATACTTAAAAGTCGGCACATACAGAGTTGATGATGACGATCATGATGGTGATAATGACAATGGGGAGAAGGAGGAAGGGGGGATTTTAACACCTTTCTAACCTTGATGATCTTTGGAGCTAGATTTTCACTTTAGGCCTATGAGACAAACAGTATATGTTAGCAGTTTTGGCTTAAAGTAATACTAAGTTAGAAGTGCATGTGTACTGGAAGGAGATGGTGTTTCAACATGAAGAAATGTAAGAAGGCAGAGAGATTCAGTGAAAATTACATATTGTATCTGCATTTTTCCTGATTCTTTTTCCCTGCCGGTGGTGGGTTTGGTTTGTTTGTAAATTGAATGAAGGTTGATTTCAATATGTTGATTATCTCTAGTATGTAAAATATAATAAACCCTGAACATGGTGTGTGTCAAATGACATTGCTTGTTCTAGCCTTGGAAACATAGAAAGTACATCTTATTCCAAACCATCCAGTGGCTGGTCCTTGTCCAGTATTTGTTTTTACCCAGTACACTGGGCCAAAAAACCATATAGATATAGAATATAGATGTAGATATAGACCTAAATTTAGAGATGTAATATTTTGGTGCCCATTGGGCAAAAGCTAAACATGATAATAAGACAAAAGGTGATAGATTAGGATGTAGTTGTCAGCTTAGCGTGATTAATTCAAAAACTTGTTCTATAGATATATTGTTCAATCTTTAGTACTTATAATGTTTCATCTGGGGTTGAGGATCTTCTCTTTGATACATTTTTAATAGCATGATACAATGTACATGATATCCTTTAAATTGGTACATTGAGGAACATGACAGTAGCTCAGTTGGTTAAGCCTCCAACTCTTGGTTTCCACTCAGGTCATGATCTCACGGTTTGTGAGATCACACCCTGCATTAGGCTCAGTGCTGACAGTGTGGAGCCTTCTTGGGATTCTCTCTCTTCCTCTCTCTCTCTGCCCCTCACTCCTCCCTGGCACTCACTCCTCTTCTCTCTCTCTCTCTCTCTCTCTCTCTCTCTCTCTCTCTCTCTGAAAATAAATAAATGTAAAAATAATAAAAAATAAATTGGTACATTGAAGCAACACTGGATGAAAGCCAGGAAATCATCAGTATATTTCTGTTTTTACATTAAATCATCAGGTGATATTGGGAAAACAAAATGTATTTTGCTTTTTCCTTATCTATAGATTGATGAGGTAAATGAGATGAACCACAAATTTCTTTCTAGCTAGAGGTCAAGAAATATATTAATAAATAATTCCAATAGATACTATTATTCCCATTTGTGGATGAGAAAAGTGAGATGAGGAGGATGTGAGTTACTTCTTTAGGGCACAAAGTGAGTAAATAATGAGTGTGAGATTTGAGCTTAGGCATCTCACTCAGTTTTTCTGAAAAAATTAAACATCATGCTGGCAGTAATATAGAAGGCCAATTTAAGGAAAAGGAAAAGGAAATAGGTAAAAGGTTATTTTATGAACTAGGTGATCAAAGATGAGAAGTTGAAATAAGGTAGCAGTAGTGGGTATACGTGTAAAGGATGTCTATACAAATTGTATTTATGACAGAGATTTAACAAACCTTGTTATCCATTTGATCCATTGAATATATGTGGTTAAGAATGGAGAGAGATCTAAGATGGTTTCTAAATCTCTGACTTGGGGACTGCTAAATGGCATTCTCTGTGATAGAGAGTGTAGGAAATATAGGATAGGAGGTGCAAATGATCACTTTAGGGAAAATCTCTTTTGAAGATGTTGATAGAAATATAAGGTAGATTGATAAACAGATAATAGATAATTAGATTATATTCAGACCATATGGAAATTTTCAGAAATATGCAATCTCATGGATGTAGAAATGATAATAATAAGCTAGGGTCATAATTAAAGTAAAAATGGGGGAAAAGTCTGACCATGACCTTCTGGGAGCACCAGTACATAAATGGTGAAAGAAGGAAGAGAATTGAAGAAGAAAGAAACCATTATTGAAGTAAGAAAATAATGGAGTAAGAGAGTTTTATAGAAATAAAAGAAGAAAAAAAATTTAAAGAAGAAAGGGTCAGAAATATTATAGAGATTAAATAAAATGTGCTGTTGGGATTTGAAAACTGGAAGGATATTGGTGACTTCAATGAGAATAATTTCGGTGGTTTGGTAGGGACATAAGTCAGATTGAAAAGACTTAAGAATTGAATATTAGGTTGTAAAATCTTGAGCGGTTTTGGAAAAATCATATAGACCTATAACGTGGACACTGCAGGGACAAATGCCCTTATACTGACATCAGAATTTTATGCCAGCTAGAATCACACTGGTGTCACGGCCACTATCTTTGTTTGAAGCCATGCTGACTATTGTCAATATTTCTGAAGGCTTTCCTTGGCCAGAAAATCATATAGGACAGGATGAAGATCAGATAAGACTGATTTACTCTATTGGTCCAGAGATTAACCCACAAGGCTTAACCAAATTGGTATTTCACTGAAAAATCTATAGCTACGGTAAAATAGATATTTTATCAGCATAACCATTACAAGTATAGAATATGTTATATCAGATTTTGGTGTGAACATATAGCTTTATCAGTGTTACTGAGGACTCCTAGAATTGATTTAGAACAGAGAATGCCTCATTAGCCACCGACACATCATAATTGCCATAAACTCTATTTAAATCTAGTTCTTGTTAGGGATGTCTCAGTTCTGTAATAACCCTGTCAGTCAATCTGCCACACATTCTTACGTGTAGGAAGTTTTCTTGAAAACTTCAAGATATTATTGAATACTGGGGTTTGGACATTGCCTTCCCTAACAGGCTTTAGTGTTTAATAAGAAAGGACGTTTTACTTGAACAACTTTTTTTTCATTGTGTCTTCTGATGCATTTGCTAGTGGGGAAGTAATGTGGTGTAACGGTATATGATGTTAGAGTTTGCTACTGGCACAGCATCTGGAAACTAGTGCCAGTTCTGTTACTAACTAGCTTTGTAAACTTGGAAAATTCCTGTTAGGTCTTGAATATTTATATTCCTTCTTGGCAAAATGAGGACCTTCAAGTGAAAGTCCCAAGGGACCCTTCGAGTTCTAAAATGATTTGTGTCTCTAAATTCCTCCTCTAAGACAGAGACACGGATGCTAGGTTTTCCAGAAATACCTTGGGTACTACTCAGTCTGTTACCACTGACATGATACGTTAGTTATTTCCTTGGACTGGACATGTGTAGGAGATAAATGGTAGCTGAGGAGCTTCCTTAGCAGCTTTTGTATGTGAAACTGAGGAGTTATCAACTGTGAGCAAAAAGTGCAAAACTGAACATGTCAAGGGAATGCTGAAGTAGAACTTTAAATAAGGTGGCACAGCTGTGAGCATGCTGACAAAAAACAGCAGCAAGCAACCTAACTCAGTGCACTGAAAAAAAATAATAATAAACAACTCCAGCTTTTTAAACAAAATTCTGGCTTACTAGAATTCGTAAAGGTAGAGGCACCTGAACTTCAGGCTCTGTAAGCAGTAGCAACCTCAGACCAGAGGATAATCTCTTCAAGAGTGTAGTGAGGTAAAGAATGCTCCAAATTAGTTTCTGGTGTTGTTTACAGAACCAGAAATCATTGTCAAACATCCTCCTTGAACTAGTATTAAAATAGAGATAGCCATCTAGGCTCTCTCGCCAGCCTTCATTTGTTCTAGAGCATTAATGAAAGATGGGCTGAATAAAATTCTTTGCATGTGCCCAAATTCCCTAAAACACATAATGGTCTGATATTAATCTGGCAGATGTAAGTTTATGTTGAATGTCTTTTTTAGGATTATTAGGATCCTAAAACTCATTATTAGGATCAATGAGTTTCATGAGGCAATTCACTTTATAAAGTCATATTTACTATCAATTATGTTCTCCTCTCCCACTTACCCCCCCACTTTTGCTTTATAACATTTTTATCTAAAGAGAAATTGTTGTAGTTACATATATGAATTCTTCATAGTATTCAAATTTCATAATTCTCACAACATCCTAAGTCTTTCTCAACTGAATATTTTGCTGCCTCTTCCTTTTTTCATTTTATTTTAGTTTGTATCTTCCTACTCTCATTCAATATTCTTTACCAACATACATATTGGAATCATCCAGATAGCACCTCAGCCTGGAACAGTGTTTTAGAAACCCTGGAAAACCAGCAGCTATGGTTTTTGAAAGTTCTCCAGTGATCCTATGTGCAACAATGTTTAGAAACCATGATCCATTTAGATACTTATTGGTGTCCTTTGTTTTTAATGTGTGACAGAACTATAATCTATTTCTTTATGGACTTTTATGAGCTCCAATGATCTTTTTATATTTGTGACTAACAGACTCTCCTATTTTGGTGTTTTCAGTTTAAGAGGTACAGTTGTTTGATGTGTCTAGTGACCTCAGATTCAAAAATTATTTCTGGCCTAAGAATTCAACCATATGCCAAGAATTATACTAAGTATTTTTATTTTAATTATGTCATGTAACTATACTAATGACTCAAATGGGCATTCTTATTCTCAATTCACAGATGAGAACACTAAAGATAAGATTCTAAATTATTTGTCTAAGGTCATACTAATGGATATATCCTTAAAAATCAAATTGCTTGGCTACTACCCTAGTTCTCTCTTTCATCAGTGGTGTTTTCCAGGTAAATTTCAGGGTCAAGACAACAAGATTGAAGCTCATTATTCTATAACTATTGCCTTGTATCTTCTACTCAAGGGCTTTGTTCTTCCTATAGTGAGATAGGTTTATTATTTACTGTCTACTCACACAGTTCTAAAGATCCCTCTTATAGTTTATTTTGACTGTAGGCATTCAGCTACCTGACAATTCTTCCATCTCATCTGAAAACTCAATTCTGGAAGATTTTGTCATCCAGAGTTTGATATCATTTATCAAATATGTACTTTTACCATTGCTGTTATGTTTCTGGGGGAGATAGACCTCCTGAAAGACTTTCCATGGCATTCGTTCATTCATTCAATCATTCATTCATTCATTCATTCATTTTGAATGAATTTAAAGGACTTTGAAGAAAAAACAAAAGTTTAAGGAGGAATTACATTAAATTCCCTATTTCATATGTATTTATTCTTATAGATACTGTAGTACATTAAGAGGTAGTAGCTGTTCCTCATAAAGAAATATACTTCCTTTGCCTCCAATTATTTACAGATTCTGTTTACTAAATTCTAAAACTCAAAATAAAAGCTACCAGCTCTGTCATTTCAAAGTTCTGGGTTATTCAAGTTGATAAAATGCCTACAGTCAGGCAGTCTTTAAACTGAGTAGCTAATTGAAACTACAGGTTGCATATTTAGGCAACATTTAGAATATTCCTAAGATCACAATAGTGACTTAAGCAAAAGACATTAATTTAGTCTTCATACCAACTTCTTTACACCCCTTAATGCAATTTTTGAAGAGTGGCTACATATGATCCCAATGATTGTCTAATTTGCTTTCTGCCCTTAACATATTAAAACAAACAAACACTTCTAAATCCTGCTTTGGAATCTCTTTGCAAGTCATTCTACAAAATCTTTTCTATTGTGTTTTTTTTTTTAATGTTTATTAATTTATTTTGAGTGAGAGATAGAGATAGAGAGAACACACCCAGGAGGGGAAAGGGCAGAGAGAGGGGGAGACAGAGAATCCCAAGCAGGCTCCACACTGTCAGTGCAGAGCTTAATGGAGGGCTCAATCTCAGGAACTGGGAGATCATGACCTGATCTGAAATCAAGACTCAGACACTCAACAGACTGAACCATTCATGTTCCTCAGGTGGTTGGTTTTTGTACCTGATGCTGTGGGCTTTGTTGACTTGTGTTTTTTTGATGCAGAAAAAAATTTTGAATAGTTTTTTAATATGTAACCATTTAAACTGGAGAATATGTTGATATTTATGTGAAAATCCTATCAATAGTTAGAAAATTATTTGATATTTGTTGCACATTGTATTGAAGCTACCTGTATGCTATGTTATGTTCTCCTATGTGAAGCAACTTTAGGAATTTCACTTCTGTTTAATTGGTCTTTGTTTATTTCTACATTTTTAGCATACTCTAATTTATCTAGCTTTGTATTTTCCTTTAAGATTTTTTTTTTTAGTGCTAATACCATTCTCCCTCTATTCTTGTTAGTAAACATTGTTTTAACTATTTATATGCACTTATTTTTGAAAGTAATATTAAAATCATTTGGTCATATTCAAAATGAAGAAATTATCTTGGAATTTAATTGGAAATCTATAATATTTTCGAGTAATTTGGGGAGAATGACATTTTTACTTGCAGATACAGTATGAGTTTCCATTCATCAAAATCAAAATGATTAGTATCGTCCTTCACAAGTTTGAGCAAAGAAGTGTGACTTCATTTATCTTTCAAAGCCACCAAGTCATGAAAGTATTTTAATATTTTCTATTTTGATTATTGTTTCACAAATCTTACATTTTAAGCTATAGTGAAATATATATATAGGGCAATGATTAATTTCATCTAACTTTTATCAGTATATAAATACACTCTTTTATTGATTTATGCTCGTTCCTTAGAATTCAATTGTTTATGGTATCAATATTGTTCCCCTTGATTTATTTAGGCTTGTATTTACCTCCTATTTTTTTCTTGTAAGATTTCTTTTTTAATTTTTTTAACGTTTATTCATTTTTGAGAGAGACAGACAGAGCACGAGTGGGGGCGGGGAGAGAGAGAAAGAGAGAGAGACAGAATCCAAAGCAGGCTCCAGTCTCTGAGCTGACAGGCTGACAGCAATGAGCCTGATGTGGGCCCAACTGAGCCACCAAGTTGCCCCAAGATTTTTTTTTAAGGAAAAACCATTAATGCCTTAAGCAATTGCATCCTCAGATCCTTGCACACTATTTACTATTAGCTACCTAGAAGATATTTAATAAACAATATACCATTGGATTTAAAAATTCAATCTGAGGAGCGCCTCAGTGGCTCAGTAATTTCAGCATCCAGCTTGGGTTTAGGTCCTGAACTTGCGGTTCATGAGTTTGAGTCCAGCATCGGGTTCTGCACTCTCTTCCCGCCTTTCTCTCTGCCCTTTTCCCACTTGCACTCTAAAAATAAATAAATAGGGACACCCAGCGGGCTCTGTTGGTTAAGCGTCCAACTCCTAATTTTGGCTCGGGTCGTGATCTCATGGTACCATGAGTTCTAGCCCTGCATTGACCTCTGCGCTGACAGGGCAGAGCCTGCTTGGGATTCTCTCTCTCTCCCTCTCTCTCTGCCCCTTTCAAATAAATAAATAAAACTTTAAATATATATATATACACATATATATACATATATATATAAATGAACTTTAAAAAATTCAATCTGAAAATAGTGTTTTAATTGGAATGTTTAATGAATTCATGTTTATTGTGGCAATAGGTACATAGTTATTTCAATCATCATCTATTTAAAAATATGTTTGCTTTCCCTCTCCCCTTTGTTTATTTTACTTGTTATTGATCAAATTTTCTTCTGTTTTCTTAGAAATTTGCAAGTTTTATCTCTGTACATATAGATATATCTGTATTATGTATATATACTTACTAGTGAAATTTGAAAATAAGTCAACACTTTTTATTTTTATTTATTTTTTTTTTAATTTTTTTTTTTAACCTTTATTTATTTTCGAGACAGAGACAGAGCATGAACGGGGGAGGGGCAGAGAGAGAGGGAGACACAGAATCGGAAGCAGGCTCCAGGCTCTGAGCCATCAGCCCAGAGCCCGACACGGGGCTCGAACTCACGGACTCACAGACCGTGAGATCGTGACCTGAGCTGAAGTCGGACGCTTAACCGACTGAGCCACCCAGGCGCCCCAGTCAACACTTTTTAAATGCCAAAAATAAGATAGCATCTATCAGCTACCTACCGTTGTTTAGAATAAGAAATTGGAAAAAATTGTTCTTCTTTTCTAAAATTCTGTATCATCTATTTCTTAGAAATTTCTGCTATACTGTGACCAGATTATTTTCATTATCCTAAAATAATAGGTTAAGTATGATTTTTTATATTTATGTTACATTTTCTAAACAGAAAGAAGCTTTAATCTCTCTATTAGTGTAAATACCAGATAGATTTCTGAGGTTTAATTGAAATTCTAACTCTCACAGTTTTCTTTATAATAGCATTCAGTACCTCCAATCCATTGTACTTATCTTTTTACTTTGTACTTCTAATTTTTTAATTCTCATATGCTGTGTCTCATATCTGGTTATATTTTTGAAATGTGTCTGTGTCTTGTCTCTCCAAGTACATTGATCTGCTCTTTTGGGGGCACCAGTGAGTCTTGTAAAACGTGGCTAATGGACAGTGGATCTGACCAGAACATGTGGCATCGTTAAATAGATTAGCCATTAAATAGATCAGTCACATTGCAACAGGCTACCTGGGAAATCCCCATGAGTGAAATACAAGTGAAGGGCCTGGCAGAATGACAGCAGATGTCAGCATGATCCAGTAATTGGTATACTTGGAGGTTCTGGCATTATCTCTAGTCTTCTGAGCTGGACATTATGACTTGAAAATTTTAAATAATTGGCCCAAGCCATTTGGATTGTAGGTGGCAGAATTTAGAATCTATAAATTGGGGTAAGCAGCCCAGGGAGCCATGGTACTGGGTCATTGGATTAATTGGCCCAGGATTCTTTAAATTATTATTTAATAGGTAAAGGGTTACTTTTACAGCCTGGGACAGGAACCTAGAATTTAGGTTGCTTCTGCTATGAGGAATGGAGAATGAGAGAGACGATCCCAGCAGGTTTATGTAGAAATGTGAATAGAATAGGTTCCAAGGTAATATAATTACCTTGTATGGGTTTATATTTTCCTGGATAGTTATTGATATGTTCAAATAATATATTTTAATTGACTTCAGGCTAAAGTACAAATTATTTAATATGACTTATAAAATGCTACATTATCTGATAACTTACGATCTTTCTAGATTCTGGATAATTATCTCTAAATTTATTATCAAGAAATATGTGCTATAACACATTCCCTTTGCTAGAATGGTTGTCCCTCAATTTTATCCTAGCAAAATATTGAAGAGTCATCTGTAGTATCTCCTACTTGGTGAATCTTTTTTGTTCCACAGAGACTGAATGGTATGTTTATCAAAGCCTCCACTGTGCATTATACATACTTTCCTTTATAACACTTCACAGGGTACTTTTTAATAGTCTCTTCAGACCCGTTTTCTCGTTAGACATATAGTTCTAGATAACAGGACCATCACTTTCCACTGGAGTAATCCCAGCACCAAGCATCATGCCTTTCAAATAACAAGCACACAATAAAAAATTAGAGACCAGAAGGGTGTGAGGCAAGAAAGGGAATTAAGACCTTTTTATTGACTATTTATATCATTGCTTCTTTACCACTGGCTGCATCTGCTTATTCAGAAATAAAGTAATACAAATCAAAAAGGTTTTAGCCAGGAGCACAAGCCTGTTTGTGTGTGTGTGTGTGTGTGTGTGTGTGTGTGTGTGTGTGTTTCCTAAACCAAAGACATTAATAACATTTTTTGGATCTACATTACATAGAATATAAACTCAGTAGTCTATTTTTAAAAAGATCTAATTAAAGTCCTATCAACTTAAGTGGGCTACACCAAACACAACTAAGTTTCAGCCTTGATACGTATATTTTTTTAACTAGATAAAGGCAAAGTGAATGTGACATAGTTGGATGTGGTTAGAATATATGTCCTTTTTTTTCCTGTCCACACTTTACAAACCTCAGATATGGTACAAATAAGAAAAGGCTTATAACACCCAAGAAATCCCAGGTACCATGCACTTGGCATCAAACTTGTAGGAATATGTTCAGTATATGCTTTCTTTATTTCTATTCCAATATTGTTCACAGATGTTAATTTAAGGAGTTCAAAGATTCTCTTCCCATCCAGATTAACAATCCGACCTCCTCACACACAAGGATATCCTATTTTATTTTCTAAAACATATAGCTAATTCTTTATGAGTATTCTTTAATTGAGTATTCTTTTTAAATTTTAAGCAAAAAAACTTACATACAATAAACATAAATTTTAATGCATGTTTTGAGATACAGTAATAGATACTGTAAATACAAATGTGCAATAGAAAAGTAGGCAAATTAGAACTTTAAAAGTAGGCAACATTTTTAGCAAAAGCAGAGAAACAACTGTTTACAGTGGTAGTTTGCTTCGGATTTTTAGATAGGAAAATATGGTAGATGAAGAATATATCATAGACTATTTATTTTAAAGATGCATATTTTTATTGTTTTAGTTTTATTTCAAATAAAATTCTATGTAGTAACATTTTTTAAATGTTTATATGAACAAAAATATAAAAAGCATCCTATAGGGGGCACTCAAGTACCATAAACTGAAGAATCTGCCTTTTCTAGTCAGATTTTGTTTAGATGGAAAGGGGTAAGCCCTTGGGCACATTTTCATATTACCTTTTATATAAAGAACAAAACTGAGTAAAATAAACGAAAGTACTCTTTGTCACGCTTCTTCTATTCCCCGAAGAAAGACAAAGGGATATTAAAAAGGTGTGATTAAATGGCATTCTGAACCTTATTCTAAAAGCACAAAAGTATGATACTGTAGACAGCTGAGTTGGTTTGCATTTTCAAAATTCTAAACAAGGTTTTTTCTACATTAGAGTTCAATGCCAGAGATAATTGTCATTCTTTTATGTAGACATTTAGTTGTAGAAAACAGTAAAAGCAGAGTCACGTGCCTCATTCTCTCTAGGTTTTAAAGCAGAATAATATGAGAAACTATTTTAGTTACTTTTGAAATAATATTCCTAAGGAGGAGTTAGTCTACCACTTGAACAGAGAAGTTAGAACAGATGATGGTGATGTTTTCTTGGGGATGGGGGTAGGGGAAAATAAGAGCAAAACTAAAATCCACTTCTGTAGCCAGTGTGCCAGATGCTGTTTCCACTGAACTGCATTTTGGTAGCTAAGACTTTATTTTAACCAAAACCTGAATGAAAACCTGATACCACCTAACTGAAATGAAATGTATTTTCTTTAAAGTAATGGGGGAAAATGTTTCATTTAGATTTTGAAACCGTAGATAAAAAGAAGTTGCTTTTTATTTTAATATGGTCAGTATCATGGTAAGTTAAAAATTAACCTCTAGATGCTCTCAGTAATAGTGACATGAATTCCATTAAGCATGTTAAATACTAATCTCCTCGTTGAATTTTCCATTGAAGTGCTTCACGTTGCACATCACTCAGAGAATGTGTGTTTTCTTCCCGTTATTTTCACACAAGCAACATTAATGTGTGCTTTTGATTTTAAAACGGGCATGTATGAGTGCTGAGCACTTCCGTTAATGATCTTGTTCACCACTATAACAGCTGCAAATAATGAAATCACGCCTAGTACCATTTGTTAAGTCTATAACTTGAGATATCTGCATGTAAAGTATGACTGAGTCCAACAGCCTATTTGCTCATAATGCAGAATATTAACCCTGCTTTCCCACGTGAATAAAGCTACCTAAATATAAATTTTCACGAAATTAGATTACATGCCAGTAATCCTTTCAATGATTTAGAATAATCTCAAGTTCTTCATGTACTTTGAACGTGTGAAACTTCTCAATAAGAAAAGACAATTTGTAACTAAGATCTCTTGGGTTTAATAACGTTATTATGGCCAAAGAAGGGATTTTCTGGAACAATCTTGGGTACAAACATTCTGTCCTGTTGCTCAACAATTATATTAAGTCATGCGTTCTAATTTTGGTTTGAAAACTGTGACTACCATAAATCTGAAGAGTGTGGAAGAGGAAAGGGCAGAGAGAACCAGCTTCATACCTGCAAAACCAGACTGGCAGTTGCCTCTATAATATACTTGAAGCTATAATTTGCTTTCACTTGCAACCTACAGCTTGGAGCATGTTCGGTTCTAGAAACTCCCCAGCCAAATTTCAAGGCATGGTAATTATTTGTCCTTTAATACATTTTATTATACATGAAAAATAGAGTATGCTACCTTTTCCAAGCTATTTTTACAGCAGTTAGATGTACCTTCCTAGAAATGTCCAAACTGATTAACCTCCTTAGTTTTGGATAAATAGTAAAGACTGATAACAACAATCCTTTGACTCATCTCCTATATTCTCTGAATATAGGTCAATTTCTGGAGATACCTATCTATATCTATCTATCTACCTATCTATATTTATAGTGTTGTTTTTTTTTTCAAATAATTGTAATATAGTTTTCAGGTAAAGCGCTCTAAAGAGCACAGAAACTATTTCTTGTTGTTGTCATTCACTTTCTCTTGGCAAGAAAATGCAGGAGGTTAAATTGTAATAAATTAGGATTGATATCCACCTAAAATATAAAATTCATGCTTTTTTAAAAATAAATACATGCATTTAATCACAAGCAAAGACTGAATAACCAAAAATATTCTTGGTCATACTATGTCTAAACATTGCTATTAATTCTCTTCTGTATTTCCTGTTGTTACCTGTGAACTTAATACTTTTTGTTGTTGTTATGTAGTATAGTTTTCCGTGTGATGTGAATGATAACTTTTGGTAAAGTCTATTTAAAATGCAGAATGTAGCAATGGGACATCATAAAAGCATTTAATGGTCTTTCAACTATAATTTAACTTTGCCGGTATTCAGGCATAATATCACACATTTTCACAAATCTTGATAAATATATCTAGGTCCAAATGTCACTATTTTTCTTCCCAGAAACAGAGGCTTGACATAATACTAGGGCATTGTGTTCTGGACTACAGAGCTCCTTTTTGCATTTGAGTTTTTGTTGTGATTAAACGTATAATTTTTGTGATAGGAAAAACACTTTTAGAGGGCAGGAGACTTTCCCTATATGAAAGAAATAAAATTTACTACTTAGAACAAATAAATAATGTTTCGGAAAAGTTAATTTTATAAGTATTCTTTAAAGCAAAGTTTGAAACCGAAAAGACAAAAACTCGATACAAAGTGTATTCTATTTACCACATACCTATTTGGTACTTACTCCGTGACAGGTACGAAATGTAGCTGTTGACAGACTCTGAAGCGCCATTTCCAGTGGGAATTAAGCAAGGTACACTAAGAAGAAAGGTTTATTTTTCTATTCTTTCTTTCTGTTTCATTTTTTTTTTTGCTTCTGTTTATTGCTTGTTTTATTTTTAAATTTACTATATAAGGAATAGAAAAGGAATAGATTTCTCATAAAGGAATAGAAAAAAAAAAAAACACTCTTCTTATAATACTCAACAAGGCAAAGCAAAACAATGCCCCGCCTAAATAAATACCACACAAACAAACAAAAAACTCCATAAACTTGGCCAAAGATACTGTCACTCTATAGTACTTGTTACATTTTAACAGCAATTCATTTTATTAAAGTATACATATGGTACAATTAATATAATTTTGGTATCTCATCTTCTCAGTTCTCTGTCAATTGCCTGTACTTAATCTCTACCCTTGTCATTGCATTATCCTGTGTAGTTCAGATATAGAAATGTGTTCCATGACAGAAGGAACAAGGAACAACAGATATAGGAAAGAGTAAATAATGTCAAGGGAAAAAGTAAAAAGTCATTAGTCAGCAGTGAAACAAATTATCTCTGGGTACCTATTGTGAGGGAAAACCCATGCAAAATGACTATATTGTTAGGAGGTTAGAAATTGTGAAATGCTAAAGACTGTGTATTAAAAAAACAAGAAAAATGTCATTTGGATACAAAGTAGGAAATTATTCAATATTAAGAAATGCTTAAAAGGGTCCCAATTAATAGCTATAATAAAAATAAACAAATGAATAAAAGTTGAACGAGACTTTCTCCATTCCTCTTTGTCCTCTGATCCTATTGAATCCATAATGCGCAGAAGCCACCAGCTTTGATAAATCTGTATTATCACTGATAATATTTCTAAATGTTTTGAATTCTGAACATTTCTGAATTTGCTACTGAGTTCTAGATCAACGGAGATATGATATGCTGATTGACTAAATGCTGGTAACAAAACTCAATATATTTGAATATATGTTTTGTGATTTCTTATTCAGAGTCCAATTCTAGCAGAAGTCTCCAGTTTCTCCATAAAACTTTATTCATAAAGATGTTTACTCAGAAATTACAGCCCTGATTTTAGTGGGTGATCCCAGGAGTGGCCTTAATGTGTCATACCTGTGGTTCATGGTTCATGGCAACATAGTTCCCACAAGATCCTGGAAAGTCAGTCATTAGCAGAAAAATAATGTTTGATTTTTACTGTAAGTTCTGCTAGTGCAAGGACCGCATCTTTTTTCTATAGAGTTATTTGCATGGTGCTGAGTAGAGTGACTGTTACATACTATGTAGCTATTAAGTGAATAAACTAATTCAAACTCCCTGGGCTACCACTCCTCTGAGCTAGGAAGAGTCTAAAGAAATATCAACAAAGCTCAGTACATAATAGGACAGACTCAGGAAACTATTCAAAAGCTGTTTCTGATATTAATAAGATGTGAACATAAGAGTAATCACCTTTCCTGTCTGTAACTTTTTCATCTATAAAACGTAGCAAATTGGAAGAAATGATTTGAATGTTCCCTCCAGTTGCAACAATCTAGGAGTTTCTAATTAAAATTAAGAAGCAGAAAGATAAATGAAAGGACAGAGATCAATAATTCTCAGATAGAAAAAGACCTCAAGGCTTATTCAAACAAACTGTATCCTGACCATGGACCACTGACAACCAACTCCCAGCATGAAACATTAATTCTATTTTAGCAGCTGGAGATGGGTATGTGGAGGTCAACCTGACCAAAGGTATGTCTGGTCAAAAAGCACTGAAAGCAACAAGTCTTATAAGCAGCAACTGACCTGAAACTCAGGGCTATTTCCGCACAATTAGAGTGATAAGGGTTTGATGAACTTTTGGCATTTCTGTATTCCCCTGCTCCAGACACAAATGTATTGTATTATTACTGATTGTGTCTTCTAAAGACATATCTAAAAAGCAAAACAGGATTTATCTCTTGAGTCTATATTATTATTATTATTATTATTGAAGTTAATTGTTGCCTAATAAGGTTGTCTAAGTAAAAACTCCTTCATTTCCTTCCTACTGTCAAAAGTTTATCAAACAAGAGTCTGATATAAATGTAAAACAATCAAATCATTATTAAGGACTTTTATTATTTATCCTTTGAAACTTATAATTGACTATCATTTGTCTTTTCACTGCGACATGTATATTTTAATGTATTTATAGATAATGACAGTAAAGATAAGATGAGGTTCATGCACAGAGAAAAATTTAATTTGCCTGGAAATATTTTTATTTTCCAGCTTTAATTGGGTAATTGCATTATGTTTCTTTTTCCCCTCAGGTGTACATACTTCTTAATACTTCTCAAATAGTAGGAATTAAAGCTACACCAAAATCTTATTTATCTTGACTGAATCCCCATGTCCCAGTTGAAACAGCATGCTATCAAACATGTATAGCTATCACCCTTGTGAAGGAAAGCTGTTAAAAATGTGCATTGAAATGCTAACAGTTTGAGAAATAAAATGAATCTGAAGTTCTTTTTTCTTAGCGGTTTTGTCCAAAGTAACTCTCTTTCAATTATAAGCACTAATAATGTTTCTTTAACAATTCTCAGTTCAGTATACCCCAACCCCCCTGCCTTCTTTTCCTTCTCATCCTGTGTCTGTAGCTGCCTGGCAACTTTTCTGTGTGGAAAGGCAGCGTAAGCAGTCCAAGTAAGCCCTTGGAATGATAGCTGCAGAAAATCCTAGCAACCTGGCTCTCAGGCCAACTCTACACACATCACTTCATGAGATGCACTGTCGGGCTTGGTTTGTTTAGACACACATCCTCCCCTAACATGACTTTCATGCATGTAGTGTATGACTTATTACCATCTATGGTAAAAACAACAACAAAAACAACAACAACACCCAATAGCAAAAGAAAATAATCAAATTAGCAGACATGAAATCTGATGTTTGATTACATGTATGCAAAGCATGGCTCTAATTGAGAAGTATAAGATTACCACTGACTGATAATTAATATTCGTGTGTTGTTTTAGACCAGAAAGTAAGAATGATTGGTTCTACTTTGTTTAATTTATCTCAATGAAAGATTTCATAACATTCTATAGTTTGATGAATTAATTTATTTAGGTTGTCAGTGTTAATCACTCTGATTAGAATGAAGAAATTATAATGGGCCATAGAAACAAACAGAATTTGAGGAGTAACTCTTGCCTTTCTTTCTTCACTAGTAATATAATTTATTAATTCCCTTTCTCGCTAAAGTATATATGATGGGGAATAAAGTATTTCATAGAAAATTACACTTACACTTCCCTTTTATTTATAGTCCATTATAACGTGATGGTCATTCAAAACCTGGACATGAATTATTTAATTTTAAAATTCCTATTTGGTCTATACTTTTATAAGCCTCGTTAGATTCTGATAAAAACTATCTCTTTTGATGAATTGGTCATTTTCAATGAACAGCTACAATATGTAAGTGATTTGATGTGAGAAAATTTTATTAATTTTATTTTGGCATTGGCCTTATTTCAGCTTTAGACCATGTGTCTATTAATAAATGATAAATATGTGTCTATTTTAATTATTGAATATGTTTATTATGTATTATTATGGCTTTGTGGTATGAATCCATGTCCTTATTATAATTTTGTTTTTAAAAATATGCTTGACATGCATCCAAATGTATGTGTTACGTCCACTTGACCACTGAAACATTCCTAAGCATCCATTCTTCTACTCAATTCCTCTGAAGTTTTTATACCATTTAGGTCTTTGTTAGTAACATCTATTCACATTCCTAAAATAAGTCCCCAATTTTATTTTATAGATAAATTGATACTAAACACAAGTAATCACCTTTCATTGGTGTGCACGCTAACCTATTACTTAGTAATTAACCTTCCACAATCAGTACCCCTAATTTACACCACAATTTTGAGTCCTGTATCATTCACATATGGCAATTTGATTTGTGATCACTAAAAATAAAAAAAAAATTGTTTGCTGTATTATTCTGATCGCAATATGTGGACAATGCATCCTTGATTTTCTTCTATTCAGGGCAGTTAAAAAGTAAAGCAGATGATGTAAAAGAGATCATATGGTTTTTACTCTGCCTAATTTACTTAGTAGTTTTATTATTAGGAGGCACTACATATTTAGAATGCAGCATATTTAGAATATACATTAGAATACAAAATCTGCTGGGTATTCACTTCTCTGATTATCTTTCATAACTTTTCCCTTTTAAGAGTTGACAGTGGAATCCAGAGCTGGTACATACATTGCAGAAGCAAATGAGTCACTGATTTTCAGTCATCGAACTTGAGTACATGGTAAGTCTTTGGTTGTTCTGTTCCTGGCTGCTTTCTTCTACCTTGCAATTTTGAGATGGGAGGCAATTGGTGATAATGATAGAGAAGAAGCAGAATCTGGATGTCCTTAGCATGGTTTGTTAGCACTCTTCATTTTATTGCCAAGACTTTAAGTGGATATAGATTTCCTAATAGCTGACCTCCTAGTTGACTGAATGGGATCATGTCAGAAAGACACCTACTTACTTTGTCCCAGTGAAAGAATAAATATTTTACAGAACACACAGTGGTGTGGACACTTGAGAAATAAATATTCGTTACTTTGAGTATCATTCTAAATTTACCCTTCCTCCCCTCCCCAGCCCCATGTTCTTTGAATTCCGCCATTAAGTCCAAAGTTTGTGAATTTTTAGTATAAAGTAGGAAAAATACCTTTTTATATTTCCTATATGCTAAATCTTACTGTGAAACAGTAAAAATAATAGGTGAAATCACACATGTAACAACTTTAGAAGAGAAGAAAACATACACTTTTAAAGATGGAAGGAGTCATCTTTTTAGACACTAAATGGTTTGATATACAAGGGAAAGTCAACTTTAAAATTTATAATGTGGCAAAAATGACATAAAAGACATATTTTACAATCACAGAGTAAGTATAAAAAGGCAAATTTCACAGGTTCTTGGTAATTTCCCGTAGAGTCACCTCTGTGTTCTTTGATCCAGTCTAATTTTAATGACTTCTAAGGAACAGCCAAATATGTTTCTGGGTATTTTGCTCTCAGGAACAGCTAGCTCATAGTGCTAGCATTCGTCTATATTGGGTCAACCAGTAAACTGCACAAAGTGCTTAAGGTATCTTCCATTTGTTTCTCAATCATCCTGTTCCTTAGTTTTGTTCTTTTCTTATAGTTTGCCTTACATCCATTTGAAGTTTTAAAATATCAAATATTAATGCATATTTAGAATACATGTTTTTCAACCTTAGTGCTTAGTCAAGAATTATAGATGTTACAAGGAAAAATAAGCCTTCAACTATTAATATTTCTGAGTTTTAACTCCTTAGCCATCTCTAAATGTTTAACTAAAATTGTAGGTTTGGGGATGATTATATTAAAAACCTCAAGTGGTCATTAAAACAACTTTTTTTTTTTTTTTTAATTCCACTGATTCATGTTCATGCCTTGGATTGTTTGGTAAAGTTTTATAACTGCACCATGTGGAGAAAGAAAAAAAAAACACAACAGAAACAATTTAAAAATCTTCAAAACATGTTTAAAATGGTTCGAGGAACATTTTTAAAGAGGGAAATAGACTGCAAAACAAACTGCCAATCCTTTGCTCTATGATTCCCTGCTTAGGGACCTCTTTCCATTCATTTTCCCTTCTTTTGCAAGGGGTAATGACTTTGGGGGTTGTTTGGGGTTTTTTGTTGCTGTTGTTGTTTCTGCTGAGTCACTAAATTTTGCATCTTTGCCCCAAGATGCTACTCAGCATAAAAGTTAAAAGCGCAATTCAGAAAACATCGCATTTGTGTGTGGAGCAGAGGAAACCATTTCCCTAAGAGAAGCTCAATGACTTGGCTTGTCCTTCCTTCCCGGTAAGGAAGCTTCCAGGGAGAGAAGGGATCAAATCCGCTTTGCCGAGAGAAGCATCCCAGCGCTGTAGCTGATAATTCCGAGGTGGCTGTTAAATGCGGAGCTTCCTAGGCGGGCCTGGGTGGCTCAGCCCAATGCAGAAGTCTCCCCCTTCTCTAAAGACCCAAATCCCTACAGAACCAGCTTTGGAGTTACTTTCCCTTCAAGGAGACCGAAATAATTGTGATTTGTGGTGCTCTCAGTTCGCGGTGGTATTTTCCTGTTGTGTTAAATGTCTCTCACTAAGTAATAGATGTGATTTATGTGGACGACGGAGGGGTGTGTGGTGGATTCGGTGATTAATCAGTGAATTCCCATCCGCTGGCATCTCTCACTGCCCCTCTTTGCGTGATGTAAGATCAGACGTACCCTGCATTGAAAAGTCAAGACACACGAGCGGCTCGCTCGCTCTCACACACACACTCTCTCCCTCCCACACGCGCGCATCCGTACACCTTCCACATCCTGCTCCAGGCAGGAGAAGGCGGACTGGCTGGGCTCATTGAGCTGAAGAATTTCCAGTGACATTTGTAAATGACGCTGCTCGATTCGGGGCTCCGAGCTGCCGCCGCCGCCGGGCCGAGGGCGCCGCGGAGCAGTCTCCAGCTCAGGCTTCCTTACCGGGCGACCACAATGTCCGAGTTTCTCCTCGCCTTACTCACTCTCTCGGGATTATTTCCTATCGACAAGGTGCTGACCGTGGGAGCCGACCGAGGTAAGGAAATAGCTCCCTCCTGGTTTCCCCTTTCTTCCTCGGGCTTTCCTGCTGGGCGATGCTTGTAGATAAGTGAGTGTGAAACTTAAGTCCTTGTGGCCCCGCTCCCCAGGACTGGTTGGCCACTGTATCGCTGGCCTCGTGGGGGTGAGAGGTGCAATGGTGGATTTCCGAACCAGGTGCCAGAGTCCTCGGCTTCCTCCCACCCCCAGCTTTTTCCTTTGGCCATTTACCGGTCCTGATTTTGTACCCCCCCGGGAGCGTTTGGACTTGGACTGCGCGCTTCTGCCCGCGCAACCCAAGCGCTGCAGATGTTGGGATCGGAATTCTCTTTTCCAAGACTTGCTGCGCACTGACTCTCACAGCTGCGAGCTTTTGCAGGTTCCGGATTCTCCGCGTTGTGTGTGTTCCCTCAACTTAGCTCCTGGTTAACTTCCCTACCTGATGCACCCAGGGTGTGTGGAGGGGAGAAAGCGGCCGCTCGAGCCCCTTTCGTTTCTATAGCCCCTTCCTGAGGCAGACTCAGGAGAGATTAGTGTCTCAGCGGAGAGGCTTAGGCTTTCAGGGAGCTTCTGGGCGCAGGTACCTGCTTGAACTTGACTTTTTTTGATTCTGAAGGTCTGTGACACAGCTCATGGTACCAGGAGACGCTTACCCACTACTGGCATTTTGCCATTGTTTATTTTTGTTTGTTTGTTTGTTTTATGTTTTTTTTTTTTCTTCCCCAAATAGCTGATGAGTGGTGGAAGTTGAAATGGGAATGTAAGGAGAAGAGGAGAGAGGAGGTGGGAATGTTAGTTAATAAGCCTAGATTGTATAAACTTTTGATCTGGAAACCCAGGAATCCCTGTGCAAGTTAGATGATCTTTGACAACAGTCGCACGGGTGAAAAAAATGAAAAAAAAAAAAAAAAGGTAGATGAATATTTGGGTGGCTAGCCTTGGAATGGTTAACTCCCTAAAGTAAAATCGGGAGTATCTTTCATACATATATATATATATATATATATATATATATATATACACACACACACACATATGTAATATTTTGCTTTGTTGTCAATGTTTAATTAGAAAAAAAGAGAAGTAACAAAGATAGAAAGGATATCTGGATCCCAATGTCAAGTAAATAGACAAAATGTTTCATTGGGAGATTTAGTGATGTGTTTATATGAAGTGAATTATGAACTGACTAAAAATTATTGTTTCATTATGGAAAAGAAAGAACAGGGGAATGAATTGTAGTGTTTCTACCCAGCCTGCTGTTGGCAACCAGGTTATAGTCATTATAATGTTGAGCACATTTCTTTTACCAGTAGTGAGACTGATACTAGTTCCTTTAGAAAATCTGACATTCACTGAATGATCATCTTTTAAACATATCATTGCTACCTAACTATATAGCTTCTAAACTTGTCTTAACTTACCTTGAAGTTGGTGTGGAATGGTTGAAAACTATACTGATAAAATGGAAGCACATAGCTCTAACTTGAAATGATGATGTCTTTGATCTGGAACAATCAGCTCTCAACCTTTCTTAGGAAGAATCTTTGAAGTTGGACCAGAGCAGATGAACAGAATGAAGCTTTTCAGCCCTGTGAGCTAGCAAAATATAATGGCACTGCAGACTCCTGCTATTGGGCTTTTTCTGATTGAGTCCCCAATCTCTGCAAATTTGACCTCATCTAGAGCTAAGTCCTCAGTGGTTTGGGATGTGTTTATGAGGGAGAGAGTTGTTGCTGCAATGATTAGAACGAATACCTGAGGAGAATTGTATAAATCATAAAAAGTTAAGCTGTAGACCCTGGATTTTCTCCTGAGATAGAAAACTAAATAACTAAAAATATTACAATTTGGTGCACATTTAGTTCCATGAGGGAGAGGGACATGTAAGACATAAACAGGGCATATGGAAAACGATTGTTACCTTTTTCCTAGAACTGAAATAGTGTCGTATATCACCATGACAACAGCAAAAGTACTGTTATCAGATAGCACAAGTCAAAATAGTTGTAGACCAACACTTTGCCACTATCATATATATTTAACACAACTTTCCAAACTGTTAGAAAGGAGTTAAAATTGCCAGAGCTTTCTATCAAGAGTAAAAAGGGTGTGTCTCATTTAGAAAAGGAGGGGCGGTGGGGGAGAAATCCTGTTTAAAGTTGAAAAAGAAGGTGCTGCTGCATTATGGCAAACTTTCCTCAGTGAAACGCTGAAACAGACAATATAGGAATATCAACTCAAGAAAGAGGTTAATGAGATGTAGCTTTTTGCACAAGCTTATGTCAATTGTCCTTGAGGAATAAAATAGGCATGTGAATTACACAGGTGTGTTTTGTAGTGCAGGAGTTGCTTCGTTCCTGAAAATGAGAAATTACTTTCAGGTTCTCCAAATATGTATTGGGTAATGGGTGACTTTTAAACTGTATGAATTAGATAGAAATACTTGGATTACCTTCTGCCTGTGTTGCTCTTTGGTTTGTAAGTTTATCAGTATAAACTCAAACATTTTTTTAAACAGAATACTTTAACTTATATGCTTGTGTTCAATCTACATACATCCACTTTTCCTGCTAATTCTACATTGTTTATTTTCTTGGTTTATATTGATTTTGATACAGAGTTAAGATAATGTACATGTCAGTTCTTGTTAGATTTCATCACATCTAAAAAGGGAAACATCTTTGTAACTCTTAACAGCAAAACGTGAAGGATAAATCATATTCACTTAGGATCAACCAATGTGTCATATTACAATGTCATATCATATCAAAGTGTTGCTTGATAGGGATTAAGACTTAAAAGGAAGTGTATTTTAAATTGTCAAATTTTCTGCAAATAAAGGGGATTGAGAGACCTAAAACTAGTCTCTTTTAAAAAATTCCTGGGTCAGATAAGAAGGTGAAACATATTTCCAAATAATTAAAGTTCATGCTGTTATAATCATCTAAATGTGTATGTCCATAAAACCCTCTAAAAGTGGCAATCATGTGCATGTCAAAATTTTAATCTTCCTCCCCTCAAGAAAGAATGAACTACGACCCATGTATCCTGTAAACTAAAGTTTTGTTCTGAAGAAGTCTGTGTAATCTTTGAGATTTCTTCTTCTTCTTCTTCTTCTTCTTCTTCTTCTTCTTCTTCTTCTT
>NW_026057584.1:86796421-86883844 GCF_023721935.1 Panthera uncia
TTCTTCTTCTTCTTCTTCTTCTTCTTCTTCTTCTTCTTCTTCTTCTTCTTCTTTTCTCTCTCTGTCTCCTGAAGTTTACTTTGAAACTGATAAGAATGAAGGGAGACAATGGGAAAACAAAGAATAATTTCAATGTGTGAAAACACAAAAAAGAGTTTAAATGCAGAGAATAGAGTAAGTGAGGGAAAGAAGAGTGACGAGAAAGCCAAATGATAAATTTAGGAAGAGACTGAATCCATATTAGTATTTCTTAAAGAAGAGATTAAAGTATCTTTAGACAAAATAATATTTTTTAAAATAAATATTTTCTTCTCACTCCATAATAATTATGGAAATATTTGCAGTATAAAAATAATTTAAAGAAATTTCCATCAAGGTGAGGTTGGATATAATTAAATCTCTAAGAATGGGGAGATACATGAGAATATCGCAGAAAACTCAAATGTTAAGAATACTAGAATTATTAAGATGGAAGGTTTTTTTTAAGTGGAAGTGAAGGAAGTCCATCTTCTTAGAAAGAGTGGGGGATGAGAGACATAGTGAAGATATTCTTAAGTGTGATACGACACTTTCTAAATGCTACTTGTCATCCACGGTAGAGACATGCAGAAATTTTTACTTTACAAGTATATTGGATCCAGGACATTAATTTCTTGCTATTTGCCTTGTCATTTTCTTTTCAGAGCCTAGGGTGTACCATAAAGTTAGGCTCCATTTAAAGTCACCTGGACTGAACATGACTTGGTCTTCTACAATGATTGCAATGGTGAGGGGGCTCTATATCTTCCCTCTATTCTGTATTTTACTATGATCAATTTTTTCATGGTTCTACTATTAATTTTTGTCTTATATGAAATGTGCACTCTTTTTTCTTCAATTCCTTCCTAGTAATAGGGATTTTGTATAGTAAAAAGTACCCACCAGATGTATTGAAAGATTTCTCTATCTTCTGTAGCTGTCTGTCAAAACAGTTCTTGTACAAAGGAAACACTTGTCTTCATTTTAGATAGATGCATTCAAAGAAAGTAGAATTAATGGTAAAAGTTAAACATGGTTGTACCAACATGATATCATTAGTTAAACTAATTTAGCAGTAAGTGGAGCCCACTTACTGTGTGTGTGTGTGTGTGTGTGTGTGTATATATATATATATACAAAATAAGGATTATATATACATATCTTCTTTATTATGGCTGTTTTGGCACAAACATCCTTTAAAAATACCACTGTAGCCCAAAAATTAGATAGATTTTTTGATGTGAAACTTTCATTTCTAAATTCCAGAAAACATATGTCTATCTTTGTCTTATTACCTCCTTGAAAAACAAAAATATGAAATGGAAGAATGTTCAGAATTATTTTTCAACTCCCAACATGCAATATTCTAATGATGAACTTCCATGTAACAAATATTTTGTTGTAAAAAATAATCTGACAGTGGAGGACATAAATTTTAAAATGCATTTGCTTTTGGAATACCTGTGATAATGATGCCCTCCATGCTTATAATTTGAAACAATGTTTTTAGCAACTGCAATGCTAAACAAAAGTAAAGTGAAAGGTTGAGTCCTTTATAATAATGAGTTAACCAGAATATGTACTGGACCAAACTTCTATCAGGAAATCGTCATGTTTACTCAAGGCAGTTCAAAAACTACCTAGAAGAAGAAATCTGGGTCCCCATATTTAATATAAGATTAGTGACAAAAAAACTACCTTGATGCACAGAGAGTACAAATAACAGGGTGTTTTTGTTGTTTGTTTTTTGGTGGGGAAGGGAGGACAATAATTAATCAACCAAATAGAAAAGTGCTGGCATACTTTTTATCCTCTTTGTTACATTCCAGTATGGATTGTTATTCTCCAAATCTAACCTATATGAAAACCCATTAAATAGAGGCATAGGGATGAATAAAGGCACAGGCCTTGGGAGACATTTTCTAGTTGTTTTATTTTGGAATGAGATCTTTAGAGCTTGTTAGTTCCTTGCGGGGGTGGGGGGTGGCAAACGTTCTATTATTTAAACATTAAATACAAAACCATGAACATATCTCTAAAAATTAGAGTTTAAAAAATTTACTTTTGGACTAATGCGCATGTGTGCCAATGAGTGTATTTACCTCACTTGCTTTTGAAAAGTATTGTGCTTGCCATAATATTTAATCCCTGTTCTCCCTTTTGTGTGCTCTATCAATTGGATAAAATGTCAATCTCTCCAAGTACATCTGAACTCTTTATGTTATATAGAAAGAGGAACAAAGCCTTCAGAAGATTTTGCAGCACATCACAACAAGTAAGCTTAGACCTCCAAAATTTATACATATTTCTTCTATTGGAAGTTTTTCTGCTATATAAGTTACCTTCCCAATTTTAGATCTATATTTTCTCCTCATAAATGATTTGGTGGCCTCCCTTTTCTCCCCGGCATAGCTATAAGGCCAAGTTAGAAAATATATATTATTTATTGCTCTGTTCTGAATTCAGTGATACCAAAATATTCTTTCTCTCTTTCTCTCCATCCTATTGATTTAGGCTATCTCCGTACAAACCCAGTTATTTTGACTGAGCTTTCTGACTTGACTAATTGGTGAAACTGACTCATAAATAAATGGGAATCAAAATATTAGATAGAAGCAGTCAGATGTGATAATATAATAAAACTGATCTTGCATTAAAAGCTTAAAGTTGAATTTTATGGAAAAACAACAACAATAACATATTTCCCTGAAAGGCTTATGCATTGTATTTATCTTCTATACTTTTTAATATAAGTCATATGTGCCTATGTCCTTATTCCTGTCATAACAGGGGAATTTAATGTATTTTAGTAGTAATTATGTATTTTTATCACAGGTTAGTATAAGAACCGATAACACTATCAGAATGTGATAAATACATGCTCTGAATTCATTCATGCTCAGGTAATTACTTTATTGAAAGTAATTAGAAATTTATTATTTTTCATTATTGGCTTTATTAATTGAACTTATTTTTCTCATTTTGTGAAATATTTTTAAAAATTAAAATATATTCCTAAATGTTATTTCAAATTCAAGACTTTATCTCAACACAGGATATATAGTAGAAATCATTGCAGTGATAAAATGGACAACAGGGTATAGTGTGTTTATAAATGCTACCATAATAACTTTTTCATGCAATCACATTAACTTAGTTTCAGTATGCAATTAGATGTCCAATTATGGTTAAAAAATGCAATGGTGTGATTAAATAAATGGGCCCGTTCATTTGTTGTTGATTTCCCAGTAGGTCGGATTCTTAGAAGTATCACCAGTGCAAAAAGCTAACACTTAAGTTGGTAATGACTGTGTTACTTATATTGCTCAGTAACTCTGCCCCTCATATTCGTTGAATGATATATTACATACATTTGGGATTTCTCAAATATTCCAAAATAGTTGTAAATATGCAACACTTGTCAAAGGTGTCTTTACCCATAGAAACAATGAAAAGTGATTTTGATTAATATATTCTTACTATACAGCCATCTATACTATACTACTATAGTCTTATTTTTCTCAGACATAGTCATGCACTATGAAAGTTCCCATTAATACATGAATATTATAACTATATATCCTTTATAGAAAATGAGTTGAGAAAGTACCTTTTCACATGAGATTCCTTCTAACTTTATTAAGTAAGAGAAAAAAGAAAAAAAGAAGAAGAAGACAGAGTGTGTTGCCTTGCTAAGGTGCTGGCATTACATTTTATCTTACAATGCATTCTTACTAACAGTCAGACATCCCTTCCTGAGACGCATGCACCTCATTGTCCTGGCTGGCTTAGCCTTCAGACCAAAGACGGGTATTGTTGAAACACGACCTCATTTTACTCGAAAGAATACATTTCTTCTTTGGGTAAGATCAAGGTACCACAGATCGTCTCTTGTTTTATTCTTACAATCAATAGGACATTCCTTCCTAACTTTTCCACATTGCATTGACATCCTTCAAGACTTCCAAGACAGCTTTACTTTAGAAATATGAATACATAATTTCTTAAGAATTTTTCTACCGCTGAGTTTTTCTTTAATGACAATTTGTCATCTTAGCCCTTTCTTCTTAAAATGAGAAAAGATAGCTAAAAATGGGGATGGGGAGAAGAGGAGAAGTGAAACTTGGCTGTGGTTGCTTGCTTTGAGTGTTCCTAGGGTATTTTAAGATATTCATGAAAAAGAAAAACTGTGGGTATAAGGCTGATAACAGAAATGGGTTTAGAATGATCTGTTTTCTTTAGAAATTAGGATGTGTAGGAGAGGAAGGACAAAGATACTAAGACAGAGTACGTTGACAAAAAGAATTTATTGAAACTTCAATCCACACACACTAAATAACTGTGGCAATTAGGAACCTCAGACTTTTGCTAAAATACACATTCTAGAAATTTAAAAAAGATTTGGTTTTTAGATTATCTCAGATCTTGTGTGTATTTCCTAAAGCTTTTAATGGTATATTTTATTGGTATGAAAATATTAAAATAGCAAGTATGCTTTATTAAAAAATTCTACTTTATTCAACTCTATTAATTTTTAAGGCATTTTCTCATAATTAAGCTTTTGAAAGTACAGTGATAACGATGCCAGCTCATGGGTAGATTTTTGCCTCATCAGGTGAAAATATTATGATCATGCCTATTGGACATTCATATTTCTGATATATTTTTTTTTAATAACTAAGATTTACAGATAGAATTACTAACTCAGAACACAGGCCCTTTTACTGTGTCTTTGTATTGTCATTATTTTAACAAAAAAGCTAACAGTTCACCAGCACCATAATGCAGATAATGTTGATGGCTCATGATACTAGTGGCATACAAATCTTATTTGGTGGGAAATATGTACATCTAATCCAACATTGGCCAACTTTAAGAATAGGTAGAATTTAGAATTTAAACATTCTGCTTCTGTCCATTTTTGGATATAGTTCTTTTCCCCACTAAGATGTTTTCTCCCTATTTGTACTTGTTAAGGATATTGTCAACTATTTTGAAATTAATCCTGATAGCATAAGAACCAGAATCTTAGCACTTTTTCCACTCTTCTTGCTTGCTGTCATTGCTGGGAGAACATAAAGTTATGAAGAGCACAAGGGTTTGCTCTTGTGTGTGCTTTAATCTGGGTGCCTGTGAAAACACCACAAGAGTTTTACAGAAAACCATTCCAACTAACTCCAAAAAACAGACATAGCAGTGTCCCTTACACCTTCCACGAGTGCAAGGTAGATAATGTATGTGAAAACACAATGCATTCTGTATTCCACCATAAAACCAGAATTCCCTTACATTTTCAGGACATTTTCATTTTTTTTCAGTTTTTTCTCCTGCTGAAATCATATGATTCCTGAAGCAAACCATGTGGTTGGTGATCATTCATTTATATATCCCGTCATTGAACAAAATGGAACAAATATGTGCTGGGCATTCTTCTAGGTGTTGGGAATGAGGCAAATGAGCAAGTTTGATTTAGTTTACGTTTTAGTGCAGGAGGAGACATTCAGCAAACAAACAAATAATATTTTGTTCTAAGAAGAAATACAAGTAATATAATGTAATCAAGAGAAGTGATTGGTGGTTGTGATCACAGAAGACATTTTGAGAAGATGACCTATTTGCTGAGACAAAAGAATGAGAGGAAACAAGTATGAGTAGTTCTGAAAGAGGATCTTTCCATGCAAACACTTGTGAGGGAGTCAAGAATTTGGTATTTTAGAGGAAGAAAGATAGTCTGTGTGTTTGAAGTGAACTGTGTGTTTGGGAAAGAGGAAAAGTGGGAAGGGCATATTTGTGTAGTCAGAATAGACCACACAGGACCATGCAGATCAAGGTGAGGCATTTGGGTTTTGTTACGATTACACTAGGCAGCCATTGGATGTTTAATCAGAGGTGAATGAGACCATGTAATTTTTAAGAGCTCAGGCTTGTTGTTGCTGAATAAAGGAAGATAAGAAGGATACAATGATCCAGTAAAAGGCTTATCATAATTGTCCTGGAGAGAGATGTTGGTAGCTTAAATGAAGGGATAGCTGTGTAGATGAGGACAAGGTAGAGGAGCAGCTCATATCTTTAACTTAGGAAGATTTTCTGTAACACTGAATGCAGCACCAGTCAGTATATTGGGAGGATAAGGCATGAAATACGGCCTCAAGCTATTGTCTTTCAAGGTAAGGGTTAACACTGTAGAGAATTTAAAAATGAATTCATTCCTCTTTGCAGGACTTTTAATTGATTTGTCTGCAATATGTTTCTAAGTGTATAGCATGTGACGGTCACATGTGGACCCTGTAATATTGTTTGCCTTCTTATTACCTTTTCCCTTATATTTCAGAATTACTAATACCATCTTCCCTATTACCCCATGTTTTCCATACCATGTCTGCAGAATGGAATTAGTAGAGTCAGACTCATAGTATTCTTTGGGGGCTTAGTTAAAATGATGCACTTAGTTACATTCCAAGCATTATTAAATATGGCAGTAAATTGTGTTTTTTTCCCCTGTTATTTCTACTAATCTAAATGAACATAATAGCAGAAGGAATAGGCATTGGCCTGTTTGATGAAGATGCATTTGTGCATTTTTTTTCCAGAGAAAACTATGAAATCCTCAGAGTTTTAAAGAAAGAGCTCTTGGGGCGCCTGGGTGGCTTGGTCGGTTGAGCGTCCAACTTCGGCTCAGGTCATGATCTCGCGGTCCGTGAGTTCGAGCCCCGCGTCCGGCTCTGTGCTGACAGCTCAGAGCTTGGAGCCTGTTTCGGATTCTGTGTCTCCCTCTCTCTGCCCCTCCCCTGTTCATGCTTTGTCTCTCTCTGTCTCAAAAATAAATAAACGTTAAAAAAAATTTAAAAAAAAATAAAGAAAGAGCTCATTTTCATTGAACCCCAAATTCTAGACATGACTGAGAATTTGTGCTGATAGTTGAGTTCCCACTAATACATATTTGATTAAAGGGAAGAAATTGTAAGAGTGCTGCTATTGGCTGTAGGCATTGCCCTGTCTCGAAATTCCAGGAAAACTGTAGAAAGGACGGGGTAGTGACAGTAAGTGGTGTAAAATCTACTGGGTAAGCATTTATGACCTAGTAGGTATTCCTCTTTATCAGTCAGGTCCCTTGGATTATTCTGTATTTATCCACGCATCCATTGAATAGCTGTTACAGTAACTGCTATGTACCAGTCAGTGTGATTTACAGACTAGAGAAAGAAACAACAACAATAAAAACCAGGACAAGCAATGAAACACTAGGTTAACAATTGTACAAGTTTGGATTTTCAGGGAAAGATTGCTTATGGCTACAAAACAAACTCATTTGGGTCTATTGAGTTCTTGTTGGAGCTAGAAAGGAAAAAGAGTTGAGGAAAGGAGAGAAAGAGAGAATGGTATTATAAAACTGATGGAAAAGGGAAAATATCAGAACCCAGAAGGTCTGTGAAAATGAAGAAAAAGTTACAGTGTTTGAAGGAAATACTGTTTCTGTTTAAAGCTTTATTTTTGTTTATTTTAAGAAGGAGAGACTGTGTGCGTGAGCATGAGCAGGGGAGGGGCAGAGAGAGAAGGAGAAAGAGAATCCCAAGCAGGCTGCCTGCTACTGTCAGCATAGAGCCCCGACGCAGGGCTAGATCTCATGAACCCGGAAGATCATGACCTGGGCCGAAATCAAGAGTTCAGATGCTTAACCGACTGAGCCACCCAGGCGCCCCATGAAGGAAATACTGTTAATATGAAGCTAAATGAGTTACTCTACACACTAAGTTATTTAGATATTGCTTCAGGATTTTATTCCATTGATTTTTTTTTCTTATTATTTTTCTCTCCGGCTCTCTTTCCTGCTATCTACCTTGAGAAGTCGAAGATTGGTTTTAAAACTTCATATTAAAATCTGTATTCCAAAGTACAGACTTAGGCCCCAAAATATTCTCACTCAGTTTCTTTTTCAGTTTTACAGGTCATCTAGTGCCAAAAAAGCAACTTGGAATAATCAGCCTTTTTGACACTATTCACTTTATGCTGCTAGTAATAGCATTGTGGAGGAAATACTTCAAGTCATTCAAAGAAATTACCTTGAAAAAGCTGTATGATCATTACATGGAATGTTTAAAAAGATAACTTGCTTTCTTAGTTTTCAAACACAATACATATTTCAGTTAAAGAAGGGAAGACATAATACTAAAGACATTAGGTTAAAATAAAGACAGCCAAAGCTCAGGCATTTAAAGTTTTCAAAATGCTTAAATAAGATATTGAAACAACAACAGCAATAAATATATTGAAACAAAAGATCTCAACCAATTTATTTGTTGTATAAAGAGCTTACATGCAGGTTTAGTAGACATTTGCTAGATGCATGTGCTGAAATCAAATTTGTGTATGACTTCAAGTTCAGTCCATTTTTCATTCCCATTGTCAAAATCCCCTTTTATTAATTTGGTTCCAAAATTTTCAGTAGTAAAATCAACATTATGCCTAGAAATAAGTTAAATGTGAAATAAATACCAACATTTTATTAAATTTTAGAGTGACTGAACCAAATGAAATTTGAGGCTGAAAGATTTTGCATTAATATTTAATTTGGGACTCACTGTAAATTTGTTTGCTGTGTACTTTAGCAGAGGGGTGCCAAAAAGTTTGGAAATAAATTAATCTGAGTAATTGAAAACAGCAGGAAGGGGAAGGGTTACTTGTGTGTTTGTGGGTACGAGGCATGATTTATACTCCCTGACTACAGAACTCCACTCACATCACACAGAGGTCTGCTGAAGGGCTTTTCTTCTTTCATAACGAAAGCACTATGGGAAAAGGTTCAAAATAAGTATAAGGGAGTTATTTATATTTTAGGTAAAGCAAAAAATAATTACTGACTGCATGCTCAGAATAAAAGGCATTGGGCAGGAAATGTTGTGACCCCTTGGAACAGACTTAAACCTGCTATAAAGAGCCAAGAAAAATAAACAAAGCTTATTCAGATAACAGTTAAGCTGGCGAGACACCTGAAAAATCTAGCAATAGCAAGAAAATCGCTTAAGTCAAAAATAAACTTTCAGAGATTGAAGCTACTTGAGTTCACCAAGATTTAGAGATGAATGCCAAAGAGGATTAGTAAAACTCTCTTTCAAGTGAAATACTGCAGTAATGGCTCTATCTCCAAGTCTCAAACTCTCGCTTGAGAGTCACTATGTGAGTGAACTCAATATACCATAATAATATTTTCTTAAAAAGCAGGAAATTATATAAAGGAACCTGAAGCAGTAATCCTGCCCTCTTTCCTCCCTCCTGTAGGCAAGGTAAAATGACAGGCCACATTTCTTCTGTAGTTACACAGAAAGAAATAGGTTGACTATGGCTTCTGAGATCCCCAGTTACAGAAAAGTCTGCTTAGACTTCTTTCCTCATGGTGTTAAGTAATGGTGCTCATGTGCATTTGGCTGAACTTATGAATTAGAGGGCAGGATATAGAGCAAGTTTTGCAAACACAAGTGTATATAGGACCCACACTAGTCAGAAGGTGCCCTGGGTGATGTGTAAATTAGAGAACACCCACATTGTCCAAGGGGGAAGCTGACATTTAACTGGAGCAAATTGTGGCCTTGGGTGAATGTGGGCCAATGGTTGCCAGACCTTTAAATAGTTTAAGAGTGGGCCAGAATCTGGATTTTTATGCACAATGCCTTAAGTTTTAAGTATTACCCATCAAGATAAAAAGCAAAACACACACACACACACACACAGTAATATTATAGGGATCAAAAACACAAGTTGATGAATTTAACACCCAAGCTGACAGCCTGAGACTCACTATAGAGTCCTGCAGTTGCAGGCATCAACTGAGGTTGGATAGGGTCACAGTGGAAACATGTTTTACTGGGTGCATTACTGACAAAAGGTGCCCCTGGAGAGCTGAGCATAATGCCTTGAAATTTGGAGTGCATAATTGTTACAGCTCATGGTTTTGGGAGAAAGGATACCAAAGAATTTCAACAGTGTTCTGCATCTCTGCCTTCAAAATTTCCTCTCTCCTTTGAGACATAAAGGCAGAATCGGGGGAAAGAATGTGGGTGCAGAGAAAATTCTTAAAGACCCCGCAGAAAATTAATGCTATTAGACCCAATTGTCACTTGAGGCAGAAACATGCCACTGTAAGTCATCGGAGCTCTCTTAATAATGGTGAGGGAATGCTATACGGATGATTTCAGTCAGCCTCAGCACTCCAGGGATCTCATGAAAAATATTCTACAAGATAAGTAACAGCCACATGGTGAAAACAACATTGCTCTGCCACACACATCATTATTGAAATGTGGAATGAAAAAAAGAAAAGAGTGAAAGGGAGAACAAAAATATAGGGAAGCGAAGATAGCAGAGATAATATCCTAATGGGTAGACAAATTCTCATGCTGAGACACAAATGGGATCACATTTAGGTTTGTGTTTCATCTTTCTTTGGGAAAGCTGTGACTTAGCAAGAACCAACTGTGTACTCTATTTCCGTATATTGTCTTTAATTTTTTTTAATTTTTTTAATGTTTTTATTTATTTATTTTTGAGACAGAGAGAGGCAGAGCATGAGCAGGGGAGGGGCAGAGAGAGAGGGAGACACAGAATCCAAAGCAGACTCCAGGCTCTGCGCTGTCAGCACAGAGCCCGACGCGGGGCTTGAACTCACGGACTGTGAGATCATGACCTGAGCCAAAGCCAGACGCTCAACCAACTGAGCCACCCAGGCACCCCAGTTGTCTTTAGATTTCATACCTGTGTTCACATAAGAATTAGTATATCCAAACTGATTATTGGAAACAAGCTTTAAAAAAAAAAAAAACCTTTAAAAAAAAAAACAATTTTAGACCTTTGGAAAATATATACAACTAGTACAGAATGTTCCCATACACTCTTCACTTAGCTACCCCTGATGTTAACATATTATAGAACTATAATCCAATTATTAAAACAAAAAGTTAACATTGGTGCAATAGATATTATTAACTATAGACTTTCTGTATTTTACTGGTTTGTTCACTAATGAACTGCTTCTATCCCAGCATCCAATCCAGGATTCAACATGGCGTCAGGTTGCCATGACATTCAACATGGCATCAGGTTGACATGGCATCAGGTTGACATTGTACATAAAAAATCTGCCCTCTTCAGTGTATTGTATCAGGAGATACATGTCAATATGCCTTATAATAGGTGATGTTAACCTTGACCACTTAGATGAGATGATGCCTTCCTCATTCTTTCTACATTTATTAATTGGAATTCTGTAAGAAAAAGCTCTTCCTTCCTTCCTTCCTTCCTTCCTTCCTTCCTTCCTTCTTTCCTTACATCAGTGTAGATTCATAGGTATTTAGTTTACTTTGTGTTATAATTAAATACTATTATTGTTTATGTTCTTGATCAAATTATTCCACTTTTGGCATTGGGGAGTCTTTCAGATTGGCTACTCTGCCCTATTGTGATATCCCCATTTTGTTTTTAGCATTTTCTTACTTTCTAACACTGCCAGAATGAATCAAGCCCATCTTAATTTTTCCTGTTTTTGGCCTGGAATCAATTGCTACTCCAGAGAATTTCATAGGATATTGAAATTTCAAAGACTTTTAACCAAATGCGTTTTCTTCAGTGTCATAAGATTATCTTAAGGATGGTAAACAATTGAAAGAATAATTCCTCTACAGATAAGTTTTAATGGTCCAAAAGATATCACTTGTCTCAGTTATTTAATTTTAATACAGTAATCACTGCTGTGGTTGATTATCTGTGACTAAAATTCTGAATTTGTATGATTATGGGTGATGATGCTTATTAAGTCATTCAAATATTACTGTGTCCAAAGGTTCTTAAAAAGTACATAAATTTTATAAAATCAATTAATATTTATTGATCCTTTCTCAGGAAACCTGTGTTAGGTACTTTTTTTAAAAGGCATATCAGCCCTTAAGTAGTTAATGGTCTAATTCAGATAATTCATAAATCTTATGACTTATAATTCATAAGTAATATAAGGAGTGATTGCAGAGGGTTTGATCAGACCTTGCATATGAGGCCATGGACCTATAGTGATTTTGTGTCTTGTCTTTTGGATGGGCAGTGAATAGAAAAGCATATGCCAGAAGTAGTGAATGGGTTTGATATTTTGGAAGAATCTTGACTGGTAGGTTTCCAGATTGCTATATTAAAAGAGATTCTATAGTTGAGTCTGAGTTCTTTAGTAAAGATCACAGTGAAGAGTTGGTGATGTTGCCAATGATCAAGTCAGAAGACATACAGGAGTGTTAGCATCTGGCCTTCTTACCATTTCTGGTTTAGGTAGCACAATAAGAGCACAGTATAAGTCTTTTGTGATTAAAAAAGATAGTTCCTTCCCATGACTCATGGGTAAGGTGAACCAGTAAACTGATGTGTAAAATTCCAGGTAATGAAACATGACTTTATATAAAGACAAGTGTCTAGAATCTTTTCAAAAGGCCTAGGATCTCCACTTTTTCAATGTACGAAGTTTTTTATTTTCTTCCTTTTTAAGTGCCCCCATGAACGTCACATTGCTTGACTTTGTTTGTTTGTTTGTTTGTTTTTAAGCCTTTCTGGTGGCTGATACAGTCTTGTTCTTCCTGATCATTTCCAATTTCTCCCAAATTTGAGCTGCAATTTTTTTTTCCCCTTCACTGTGGGATCCTCCTCCACCTGCTAAAAGAGCCAAACACAACCTTACTTTCCAAAAAGTCTGATTCATCTTAGGTTCTTGGATACATCCAGTTTTAATGGCATATTGTCTAAAAAAATATAGATGTGAGATTATTGATCCAACAATCAGTTTAGCTTCTGATAATAGCTCTAGGAAGGTAGTGAGAAACAGAACTAGTTGGAAAGCAATGCAACACCCATATTGAATTTTTAACAACTTAATACATTTTAGGAAATGATCCATCTGAAAGGCATTATGGCTTGCTGAGAAAAGCTGTACACTGGGAACCGGGAGAAGTGGGCTCAATTCCCAGCTCTGCATCTGACTCACTCTTTGTCCTTGGGCAAGTCACTTAGCCTCTCTCTGTGTCTACTTCCTGCCTGGTAAAATAAGGAGAATAATGCATAAAGGCTCCCACCTCACCAAGATGTGTTGAGGCTGTATTCTGTAACCACTGAAGGGATCTTTCTTCCCCCTGCTGGCTAATGGCAAACTTATTTTTATTAGCATCGAGTTTGATTAAATTTTGCAAAAAAAAAAAAAAAAAAGCATGGAGCTATGACTAACTTGAAAGAATCCTCTAATCCTTTAATTTACACTAGAGTTTTACTGCAGTACATGTTGCTTTGTGTTGATACACTCGATGCCAGGAAGAGGACTTGTAGATCCTGTATCTACAAAAAATCTGTTGCCTCAATCTACTTGAGTGTCAACTATGTCTTGTACTGAGCACTGCAGAACCCATTAGAGGAATAGAAGATAAAATCCTGGAGAGAAGAGGTTTACATATAAAAATGTTACCTAACAATATTTATTCAAAAATGCTATTGTTAACATTAGGATCTAGACAATGAGAAAATCAATATAGGCGGAAAAATCACAGAGCAATGTCTTAGAATACATTGAATAAATGCCTTTTATATATACATATACATATAATATATGTATTTGTATACATATAATAAATGCCTATGACATCTTCCCTGATTGCTCCAGCAAAAATGATCATTTCCTTCATTTCCCATCCTCTTTGTTTGATCTTGCTGGCTCATTTTAATTTCTCCAGTTTTCCCTGAATATATTTTGCCATTTTTAATTTTTTTTTCTTTTTAACTACTAGTTAATCATAGTTTCTTTTTGGTTATTTTGTCTCTTAACTTTTTTTATATTGAACAGCACCCCATCGCATTTTTTCATGATCTTTATCTTTTGAAATGATTCTGCCAGTCGTAGAATATCTTATATTTTGAATTTGTCTTATTTTTCATTATTTTATTTATCGTGGTCCTGTATCACCAGTGTTTTCTGTAAATAGGTTATTAGATCTAGAGGCTAGATTGGATTCATATTGAATATTCTGGGACAGAATACTTCGTAGGTTGTATTAGGTATATGTATACATATTAGAATTAATAATGCAAATACCAAGAGAGATGGAAAGTGCTTCTGCTTTGCTGCGGTGCTCAGCAGTAATGTTGTATACTATTGTAGAAGAAAAGAGTGCACTTATTAGCTCTATTATCTTTACTAATTACTTGATCTCTTTAAATCTGTTTCCTTATAAATGCAATGCAGCAATACCTACCATAAAGTCTTGAGGGTTTGAGAAAATACTTATAAAGTGTCCTGTTTATAGTAGGCACTCAATTAATTATTAGTACTGATAGTAGTAATAATGTTTGCTTATGTAATAGTTTTCTGTCATATGGTCTTTTATGATGAAAATGTTTAGGAATGACATTCATTCTATGAACAGAAAGCAGTACTGTTCATCCCAGGATTCCCATTGTAACAGATGGATGTTTCCAGTCTGTTGACTGGTTGGTTGTTATAATATGATATAAATGGGAGACATTATTGGTAAATCTTTCTAGTAAATCTACTAGATTTACTTGGTAGTCAATGAAAATATTGCTATAAATAACCCAATAAACGAATATAAAACATTATCTATAGACAAAAATCTCTCTGTCTCTAAAAACTCCAAATCCTTTGCTCCAAGATCATCTTGTGCTTTCCACCACTCTAAGAAAAGGAGAGAAAATTACATGTAAAATCTAAGAACCTACACTTGAGGTATTCCCAGTAATTGAAAGATAACAACAAAAAACTTTAGGGTTGAGATTAAGAGATTATGTTTTGAAGTTAGTCAGTTTGGATTCCAGTCCACACTATTTCAGTTATTAGCTATGTCACATTGGCCAGGGTACGTAGTCTCTTTGAAACCCTATATGCTTATTTGCAAAAAGCTCCAAGAGATGTAAATATAGAATAGAGATATATAGGAGTTAAGCGACTGACTCTTGATTTCAACTCACGTCATAATCTCATGGTTTGTGGGATCAAGCTCCACATGGGGTTCTGAGGGGACAGCACAGAGCCTGCTTGGGATTTTCTCTCTCTCTCTCTCTGCCACCCCCCCTCCGCATATGTTCTCTTTTCAAAATAAAATAAATAAAATTAAAAAATAAAGAATAGAGATATATAAACCACCAACTCACAATCACTGCTCAATACATGCTGGTTATTATATTTTATTACTGTATACATACATTTATTGCCTACAGTTGGCACTTAATAACTCTTAGAAGCCAGTGACGTTACAGTAGGAGAGACCAGAGCTGTTGCAGAGTCTGCAAAAAGACCAGGCAGAGGAATGGTAGGGAGGAATGACATCCACATCACACTCTGCTTACCAAGCTTTGTCCCCCAGTCTCGGGTTATATTTGACCAGAGGGGTTTCCTTTTTCTAATTAGCACAAAGGTGCCATGAAGGCTATTGCTGTCGTAGATGCGAACCTTTTAAACATAGATAATTGCAGGTACAAAGTTAGTGAGGAGCAAGAGAATTGACCTAAAAAGAGTAATTCTGTAGTTCACTATGGTTAATACAAGATTACTCTTGAATAATAAGACGTGCAGATTATGTTGTTCTTTATTAAGGTGAGATTTTCAAAGTCCTCTCTAAAAGAAATCATCTAAAATCTCTCAGTATAATTAATGAACTACTTTTTAATAGGAGAAAAGATACTTGTCAAGGAATAAATTTCAATATAGATTTTCATATTCTCTTCTGAGGTTAGTTTCTAAATATAATTCATTTTTCCTTCAAATAGTTTAAAATGACATTTGACTACATAAAAACAGAATTGCTCCCTGCTTATTAGCTTATTGATAGTGCTTCAAGTCATGAGTTTGCATTTATGCTGGGTGTCCTGTGGGGATACACTACTATGTTGTATCTGAAAGTGCAGAGAATAAATTATTGGGGATCTAGAATACTTTTCTGATCCTGGTGGCATTACTAAAATGACGTTTTTGTTTTGTTTTGTTTTGTTTTGTTTTTGCTTTTATGGGTTGAAAACAAAAGTATTCAAGTATTTATTATTTATTTTTATCCATATAAGGTTTTTGCATTGCCTTAAAAAATAAACAGGTGGGGGCAGAAGGAACATCTGTTGTTTCTTTTATGCTCCAAAAGTATTATTGTACTTGTTGAAAAATGCTAATTTTTTTCCAGGAAGAATGATGTGATTGAATAATACCAAGTAAATGTTCTAAGTGATAAATTTTCATAAAGAGTAGTTTGCTTTCTTATCAGTGTGTGTGCAAAAGATTTTCTGTCAGAAAATCAGTGAAGACAAAACCAAAGTTTGGATTTGTATCTTTTAATACTACACATATCATTCTCTACAGCTTATGAAAACCACTGAACCAGATATCATTTTGAATGTTAACACTGTACTTCTCTGACGCTATTGTTTTCTCCTCAGGGAGGGGGACTATAAGGAATGCCTGACAGGCATGTTTTACTTCTCAGTAGGAAGAACTACTCTTTCCATAAATTAAACTGCAAATTTAAAAGTACATTTTTAAAATTATTTTTGTTTTTTTAAAACCAAAACTACTACACTTTTGCTTTCCTGCAAAGCAATGAAAACAAATAGTTCTAGGCAAAATATGTACAATGTTAATCTTGAGTTTCCTTTACTAAAGGAATAGTATTTGCTAAAATAATAGGTGAAGAGTTTTTTTTACATCTGATCAGTTTATAGACATTATCAAAATTGATTTTTGAAAATGGAAGAAGATACCCTCTTGTAATAAGCATTACTTATAGTAGCAATGCAAAAATGCTACAGAGACTGTTCAAGTTATACTATTTTAATATTGCTATTATGTTTTCTACATGGTAGATCCAAGCCTTGCTCTAATATAGAAATAAGAGAAAAAAAACATTAAAACATTTCTGGGGTGTTAAAGCGAGTTAACATCATAACCACCAACTGTCAGCAGGCTTTGGGGAGCCAGCAGGGAGCCATGTTTATCCCACATAATGCATGTGTGGTCACGGATCTCATTAAGCAATAACAATCTTTGGGAAATGGTTGTTTCCTCCCAAAGTCCACTCTAAATATACTCATTCCTAGTCCACTGAGGTTCATGCTGCTTATAAGGTTGTCATGCTCTTTTTTTTTTTTTTTGAGGTTTTTTTAAGCTGGGTTTATGTGTAACAGAAGAATCCTGTCACATAAAAATTGAGATATTTGTGTCTCAAAAATCCATCAAAAAGAAAACCAGTGTTTGAGACTCACTAGGGAAGTTCTTGGGTAAGCATAGTTTCTGTGATAAATTGTTCTGAGGTAATGAATGAGATGCCCACCACTTGACATATTCAGTTGTTTTCACCTGGAGTCAGTTGGGGAAAATATACTAATGAGCTAACTTCAGTGTCCTTGGCAGGTAAATTCTACAAGCCAATTTTAGCCAAAATCTGTAACTGAAAATATACTCACTAGATCTCAGGTCTGTGGAGTAATGTAGCATCCATAGGGAGTTTTGTACCTTTAAAAAAGAATTAATTCATCCTGTTAACTGTCTCTACACTTAAAATAATAAGTGATTGAAAGCTGATATAAAAAATGCACTAATGGTAAATTGAAAGGGGTATTTGAAAAAGAAAAAGAATACTTCAACCACTTGGTAGTCAATGAAAAAGTGTTGACTGTCCCAGTGTCCTCATTCAGCTTTGCCAGATTTTAGTACTTTTAATACTTTAGTCCTTTAGATTCTCATATAGCTTGTGTTTCAAATGAAAGCAATTACAGGAAATGAGAACGATAGTGCCATGAAGTAATTATTAAAATGGGAAGGACTCAACAATGTGAGTTCTATCATTGTTGTTGTTGTTGTTGTTTTCTTAATGTTTATTTGTCTATTTTGAGAGAGCAAGAGAGAGGGAGTGGGGGGTGGGGTGGGTGGGGTGGAGGAGGGACAGAGAAAAGGAGAGAGAGAATCCCAAGCAGAGAGAGAGGGAGAGAGAGAGAGAGAATATCCCAAGCAGGCTCTGAGCTCCAGATGCAAGGTTGGAGCTCAGGAACTGAGAGATCATGACCTGAGCCAAAAGCAAGAGCCCAATGCTCAACTGACTGAGCCACCCAGGCACCCCTGTGAATTCTATTTTCATGCATTGATGGATTTTTTTCTCCAAAGAGGAGCATAGTAGTCAGTGGCATTTGCAACCCATGCTTTAGTGAGTTTATTTTTCGTTTTAATTATTAAACATCTATTGATAAATTACTTGCAAAGTACACTCCTAACAGAGAATATGAAGACTGAGTGTATTGCTTTTTATTTTCCAGCTAGTTTTCAATCTAGGATTGCTCTTTCACATGGAATTGAAAATGAATAATAGCTTATTTGAGAAAAAATAATTTTCGATAATGATAGAGGTTCTAAAATCATAGGAAATATTCACTTCAGAGAACATATCTATTTTATTTTTGATTATAGAGTTACCTGTAAATTAATTTTTATATTTGAGCCATCTTGTGCATCTTATTTTTTAAAAAGGAAATGATATATTAGAAATATATAATTGTATTTTAATATATTAGGGATATATTAGAAAACTCTTTAGAGCCATTAAGATATTTGTAGTCTTAAGTTCTTAAGTATAATACTTTTGTCTAAAAATGATAATAGTAGAATAATGCAAATTATTTATGAACATAATGTAATATGTTTTTATTAAAATGTGTATTTAGTGACTTTTATGCATCTGTTTTACAAATCTGATTGAGTGGTATTATTATATTTTAGCCCAGAGAATGTTATAAAATAAATGTTAATACTGTTAAATATATCAAAGTTTCTTTCTCCCTTTTTCTTTCCTGCTCATATTTGCACAGGATTAATAAACTATGTGGAATTTATTCCGAACAAGACATTTATTTACATTTAGGACTCTCTATTTTAATTAAGGCAAAATATATAACAGCTTAAATATAAAGTTTTATATTAACTTTATAATGTACTTTGTTATACTGACATGTATTTGTTTCATTAATTCACTGTGGCAGATAAATAACAGCTAGTATATATATGCGATCAATTTTTAAAGAAGAATGCAGTAGTGTCTTCTCAGTAGTAAATACATATCAGAAATAATGTAATTTTTACTTTTTGAAAATATTTTATTGCTACTAGATTTTTCAAGGGCTTCATTAGTACAAGTAGTTATTAAACTCTAGAATTTGTCTTATCATGCTATGAAAAATGATCCAGAATTTGAGAGTGAGAAGCAAAGAGGTGAAAGGCTGGTTGCACTGGGTGATGGCGTATTCCAAGTGACAAAAAATAAAATGTATTAGTCTGGTACATTTTATGTATTAATGGCGTAAAAGTTACAAAGAAAAGTGGAGTAGCCCTGAAGTCAAAGATTTTGCTTTGTGTCCAGGCTCTAGCTTCTGCTACTTCCTAGCAGAGTAACCATGAACAAGTCTCATATTTTCTCCAAAACTAAATTTTTGTATCTGTAAAATGTAACTAATGACAACTTATTTTATGGAGTTGCTTTAAAACTGAATAAAACTATGAAAGTGTTTTACAAATTCTATAGCACTTTACAGAATTACAATGTAATTATTCCACAACAGTAATAATGAAAGTCAGTTCACTTTTGTGATTTTTTAAAAATTCCTTATTTTGGAATCTTTATTTCTTTTGTTTACTTCCCATTTCTTTAACTCACTTCTATGGATGACAAGAAAACACAGCTTAATAATAATTTACTATTTCAACAATATTTATTATGGACTTGCTAAATAAAATTCCACTTAATGAAAAAAGTGTGAATGCTATGGTAATGAAAAATCGTCATTTGTGTGTTAGAAAGAAAAAGAAAAAATCAGGCCAAAGTGTCCAATCAGAGTGGCAAACAGGATTTCAGAGAGGTGGCAAATATGTGTGCAAGCAACAAAGTAGCTCATTTTTTGTGATGACAAGTGCCTTAAGTTGAGTGAAATGAGTGAAATGAGATACCATCCAAGTTCAGCTTTCACGTACATCTAAGTTCCCATAGAAAAAAGGTTAAATAATACTTTATCTAATTTAACCTTTGGTTGCCAGAACAATATATGACCCCAAGGCACACATGGAATAAGACACTATTATGTTTCAGGAAGAGAAATAGTCATATTAATAATTGAAATATAAACATAAAATAACATAAAATGTGAATCATTGCTAGGCCATAGATTTAATCTCAATTGTAGACCCTGAAGAAGTTTTTGAAATATAAACGGTTATTTTTGTTTATTAAAAAACACGTCTTCAGTATTAGTGAATTATTTCTGGAAATTGGTAAGCTCTTACCAATTATAACATTTTGCTCATCTTTCAAACAGATGTTTAACAACTTAAAATTTATCTCTTATGCTTAAGTGACTACCAAATCACTACATTTAGCACATTCCACAGAAAATAGATATTTCAATTCTTCACTGATTTTTCTCAGAACTCTACATTTTTGTAAAATTCATAGCCCTCTATAAAAGCTAATAAAAGTATGATCCTATCCATTTTGGCCCTATTTAATGGAATGTATCAAAGAAGAAATGCCATAACTTTATTATTGTCAATGCTGGAAGAAGATATTCCTTACATTTTACAATTTAAATTTACAGTTTATAATTTAATTCACTGAAAATTATTGGGAAGTTCAATCCATTTACCATTCTGCTACTAGACACAATGTAATTTTTACCTTTTTTTTTTTTTAATTTTTTTTCAACGTTTTTTATTTATTTTTGGGACAGAGAGAGAGACAGAGCATGAACGGGGGAGGGGCAGAGAGAGAGGGAGACACAGAATCGGAAACAGGCTCCAGGCTCCGAGCCATCAGCCCAGAGCCTGACACGGGGCTCGAACTCACGGACCGCGAGATCGTGACCTGGCTGAAGTCGGACGCTCAACCGACTGCGCCACCCAGGCGCCCCTGTAATTTTTACCTTTTGAAACTATTTTATTGCTACTAGATTTTTCAAGAGCTTCATTAGTACAAGTAGTTATTAAGCTCTAGAATTTGAATTTGACCTTTTAAATAACCCAAACAGATCTTCTGTCTAAACCTCTTCAAATGGGTGGGGTTTTTGTTGTTGTTGTTTTGTTTTGTTTTGTTTTGTTTTGTTTCACAGTAACAGTTTGCCTGTAGGGTGACATGTGACCTTTCTGCCAAGGCACCAAAGATAGAGATGACCAGGAGTTTGCTCTCTACTCTGGGCTCACCTCCAGTCAGCTGGGCTTGGTGCCCTTTCCTATCTTTGCAAATCAGCCTCTGAATATTTCCCTCACAACACTTGCCAGGAACTGTTATGACTGTTACTCACTGTTAATATATTTTCTCTTAGACTGTGGGCTCTGTGAGGGTAGGGAATGCATCTATATTTCTATCACTCGTGTAACGTCTGGAAGTGGTAGGAAGTTTTAAACAGATATGTAAATAAAACTAAGTATTTCCCCACCTGGTCTTGAAAAAGCCCAATTTGAGAGCGTCTCATAGGTATAGGCACTAACTCTATGAAGCTCTTCAGATGTTTAAATAATGAAGATATGAATTGTTCATTGCTTGCCTTTTTAGAGACTGGTTGAATGTAAGACTTAGAAAATGATTGATAAAGTTTGTAGCCACTGTTTCCTGAGATGAGGCCCAAGGAGTCCTGGTGAGCTGAGAAGAGACAGATTTTGAATACATTGCAGCCTGACATGGGCTCTGGTGCAAATGCAGTACTAATGGTTTAAGTGTGAAACAGAGTATCTTTAAAAACCTTTATGACCTTATGTTGTATCAAACTCATTTCTACCCCATATAGACACCCACAGGACTCAATCCAGTGTTTGGAAAATGTGTAACTTTAAAGAAACTCTTTGGAGTATTGGTTTCAGGCCAGACTTTGCTAAATCAAAGAGTGCCAGTTTCCTTCATGCCAAACCGCACAATAAACCCCTCTGCAAAAGGAATAAAGACTGCTGAGAAATAACTGATGAGGCTTTTAATGTCAATAAATGTCATTTTGTGCATCAGTATTGTGAGAGTTTCCTTTTCACAAATGGAAGAGGGATTTTATAAACTCTCCTGTGAAAGGATAGGGATTTAGAGTTGGCGTTAGTAGACCCTGTAATAAAACAAATCCCTTCTTCAAGTCCCCCTTGAAGTGAAGAATGGCACTTGAACTTTTCATTTGGTAATATGTGGATTATAGATATCCCTCCTCTTACCACTAAGGTGTGTGTCATCTTCTTTGCTATCTTCGTAAATATCCTACTGGGAGCTAGAGGAAGTGGAGAAGAATTGAGAAATAGCCTTTTGGCTTCATTAGATCTTGCGTGATTAAAGATTTGGAAGGCGCTGTGAAAATACATTTAGTTTTCTGACAATCTTGTAAATGAAGCTCAACAAGTATGCACCAGAGTACTGAGCAGATACTTGGGAGGAAGCTTTTACACAGCTGACAGGTCCTGCTAATGAATCCTGGACTGGCACAATATTTAATTTGGCGTTTCCTTACATACAGCAGGTAAGAATCAGCCAATAGCATGAGGTCAGAGATGTCATTTATTTGGCATATTGTGTTCATTAGAGTTTGTGACATATTCTAGCTTAAAATATTATGCTATTCAATGTATATGTATTTATAAAAATCATTGGGCCATCTCTTGCAGGATTAGAATGTTAAACAGTGTTTGTGAAAGAGAAAAATGTGCTTGTAATTTCATTAATTGTTTGGCTAAGTCTTCTTCCCTTTTTTAATTTTTTAACTGTAAAATTTCTATACTAGAAATGACTTTAGTTAGCTTCCTATATGGCTGCCAAAACCAAATAGTCACATTAAACTCAAAGCGTATTCTTTTATATATTCAAAGAACATAAAGAACACAAAGAACACAAACCTGCGTTTCTTTATGAATAAAACTGTCACTATAAGAATGACTATAATGATACTAGGTTTATAAATAATAGGAAAAAATGATAAATAGTACCATATATTTAAGGAAGAGTTTATACATTTGTGTTTACATTAATTTAACAGTTTGATCTTCTGGGTTTCCAGGGACTAAAGCTATACATAGCAACAAAACAATCTTATCAAAATAATTTCCCCAATTAATTTACATAATTTAATTAATGTGCATAATTTACATAATTATTTTCATCTACATGAAAATTAAGACTTAAAAATTATAACTTGAATAATTTGTTAGCCAAATCATTCAAATATTAAAATATATGGTATTCAAAATAGCAAATACGTTAATTAACCCCTGACTTTCTACAGAGCTTTAAGTGTGAGATCTTGGAGGAAAACTCTGCTCCCCAAAACCCAAGATCTACATCATACCAGAGAATCATATGTATCCTTTCCTCACTATTGAGAAAGAAAAAATAATATTTACATACTTACACCTAAAAGACATAAGCCCAGAAATTCAAGGAGTGATTACAATATTGATTAACCACCAAATTACTCTTAGTTATTTTTTACTTCCACATTAACTAAGTTTGAAATGTAAGAGTTTTAACTTTTAAAACATGTATATTTCAGTGTTTGCTAATATTTTCTTATTTGGGTATGATTATCAGGTTTTCCATTACACCTAATTAAAAATACATAAAATACATTCAGGGAGTCCTCTTTTCCATTTATATAAAATATCTTTCTCTATTTTCTATATCTTTTGTGGTCCAATTTTGTGACATGAGTTTCATTACAAAAGATTTGCTTTTTGAATTTTATTATCAGCATAAATTTTATTTATAACCAGCACTTCCTTTAAGTAATTATAATGATGCAATCAATGTGATTACTTTTGAATGCTTTCAAAATATTTATAACACCAGTTGCATTCTTCCTACCAAGAATGCTCGTCCTGATTTTTGGCTCTATAGGCATGGCTACCAGATCTTGTTAAGTGAATTTGTCTGAAGTAAACTCTAGTTTAATGAGAATGAAGTATCCCGGAGTACTATTCATGTTTTCCTTTTGATGCCATTTTTAGACAATTAGGGCAAGTTGGAGATTTATAATCAGGGTACAGAATGGTTCACAATGCCATGTGGCTATAAGAATGCACATGGCTACTGTCTTAAGACACTGCTGTAGGCCTTAAGATACATTTTTTACATACTAAAATGATTTAGTATGATTTACATGATTGTAAAAATATCATGTAAAATATCATGTAAAATATCATGTAAAAATATCAGCTGTCATTTTATACAGAAGGAAATTTAGACTCACACTAAGTCCAACAAACAGCAAGTGTCAAAGTTCCACAAAGTCTAGATGTTAAATCTTTCAATCTCCAAGGTCTTTGTTTTTTTAACTATGATATCACAATGTAGCTTTCTAGAGAAACTAAATTAATATAGAATAAAATATAATGTTACAACAATAGAGCATTATCAGAGTTTTGCTTTTTAACAAACATCTCAAAAATAAAAGAAATGTGTTTTTCTCAATATATACTAGCTAGAACCCCATGGGAGACTAAAAACTTTTTCTAATAATGGCTTATGTATGCACTAAAAACATTTTGGGAATTCTTATTTTGGAATTGCGTTAAAAGCCTATGGCATTTTCTTTTAAACTCAATGCTTTCAAATCTTGATTTCTAAAGTGTAAATTTGATTTTTTTGGCATAATCAAAAGACTTATAGAGGTCAGATTTGTGAATGAAGTGATAGATTAAACTTGTTACTTTGGTTTTGATGTTTAAATTTTGGAACAGATTTTAAGTGATAGGCTGTGTCTAAAAGTAACTCTAAGAGAAATATTTAAAAATAGTTTTCTTAATAGCACCAATAGAAAGTCTGCTATTTATGCCTACATTAAATAATAGCTTCATTTGGGTTCTTTAGGACCAGAAGAATCATCCACGGTTTATCCACAGTATACATACACACACACACACACACACACACACACACACACACACACATACTGACATATATTATATATATAAAACAGGTTTTATATTTGAGTATATATGAGACTATGTCTAACATATGCTTTATATCAAAATGTGTGTAACATATGCAGAGATAGACATGCTAACATGTTGTGTATTCCAATTTTATGAAATGCAAATGTGGCAATTTCAATTTAAATCATGTAGATAACCTATGTAACTTAGATGTTACCTAGACTTCTCCCAAAGGAATGACTTATGTTCCTTAGTGAATGAATATGAAGTGACATTTGAGAAGGTCCAGTTGCCAGCCTACTTCTGAGGAGATCTAGCCTGGCTGTCCACATCACCGAAGCAGTCACCACTGTTTGAAAATGAATCAGACTACACTGCCCCTTTATACCTTTAAATACAAATCCTGCAGCCCATTAGCTCACCCACTTCCCTTTCCAAGTTCATAAGCCAGGTGCCCTCCCCAAACCACCCCCAAAAAATTTTTTTAAACCTATTTAGTTCAAATAGGGTAAGAATAATTTTAAAATAAGTTTACCTATGGAAATTACTTTTTTTTCCCAAGTTCACATCAGATGGGTAATGTGCCGAGGTCATAACAAGGTTTGAGGGAAGCACATGTCACACAACAGCGTGAACACCCAATCTTCACGCTTATGAACTGTAAAAGGATCCTGCGATTTACTCTTATTAGTAATTTCCTATCTCTTCCCTCCTCTCTTCCTCTCTCCTTTCACCCTTGAGTCCCACTGTCCTCAAAGCAAAAGTAAAGAAGAAATGTGTGGTGGTGGGACAGTGAGTCCTTATAAGAGGAAGGCTAAATTGGAAATCGCTTACAAAGGACCCAAACCATCTCAAACTATCAGTTTAATTTTATAATTATGTTGCAGAATCATTAAAGCAGCTTGGTTATTACCATCAAGATTTCTTTTCTGGTTTACAAGGTGAGAGGTTAATGACTCATTTACTGAGGTATGCAGTTTTCTTTCATTTTTCACTTACAATTATCTTCACTTGTTTTAAAATGTAATGCAGTCTCCAAAATGTATTGTAGTTCTTCATTATTTCTGTCAATTAAACTTTCTAAATCATAGCTTTAAAATGAATCACAAATAAGAATTAATAGATTTCAATTGCTGAATGCCCACTTCCTGGACGAAATGAATGGGGCAGATTTACTTTTGAAAATCTGCTTTCCATAGCAGCTGGAGCATGAGGGCACAGCAGATGTTAGTCTCTAAAAAGCTAGTATTCACTTTGGAAATGGACTCTGGATGTCGGTGTTGTCTTTCTCCATGGAATGACGTTTGTTGATAGAGCAATGTTGATGCTAATATATTTTTGGCTGAAGTAATGGTTACTTTACAGAGCATCTGTGTTCTGTAAGCACTTCAGTGAGATGCCTAGGTTGCCTGATATCTTAAGGCAAAGTGATGATGTAAACAGACAGTAAACTTCCTTCAAGGTTTTCATAGGTAGATCCAATTTTAGATAGGTAACATAAAACCAAGTGTCCTTAAATCTAGTCTAAAAAAATACAAAGTTCTCTACAAGGAGACATAATGTCTACAAATGTAGAAAATCTCAGTCTTAATCACTGGGGGTAACATTGTACTCATTTGCATTGTTTATGAAATTAAAGTCAACATTTTTTTTTTTAATGTAGACTGCATTAGTTCTCTTGTTCACCAGACTTCATGATAATTGACATCTCTCTAACACTTATAATCCAGGTTACTATCTCGGGAGTGGTGGTATAATGAGGTTGTTGCCATAGAAACTTTGCAATCATTGACACACTTTTACTATTGAACTTAAATGCTATGGCAAATTTAGAATTTTAAATCATTTAGAAACAGAACAAATTCTGTGGGGATAGTGTATTATTCTTTTATCTGAAATAGACCACTTAGGGAACTAATTATTTTGAAAATTGAAGAAAGGTGCTTATTAGCACAATAGTACTATTTAAGATCTAAAGCTAAGAGAAGAATTTGGTCTAGCCAATGCAATTTGCCAATATAATTTAGTGTCAGAAAATCCCAATGAATGTCAGTTTGATTTGGGATTGTTAATACTCAAAATAGCATGGAAGGGAGGCACCTGGGTGGCTCAGTCAGTTAAGCATCCGACTTAACCTCGGGTCATGGTCTCATGGTTCATGGGTTCAAGCCCCATATTGGGCTCTGTGCTGATAACTCAGAGCCTGGAACCAGCTTCAGATTCTGTGTCTCCCTCTTTCTGCCCCTCCCCTGCTCATGCTCTGTCTCTCTGCCTCTCAAAAATAAACAAAAACATTTCAAAAATTAAAAAAAAAATAGCATGAAAGGTGTTTATACACACGGAATAAATAAACTTGCTAAGGAAATCTAGAAATCATAGATTGCCTGTCTTTAAACTATCAACTAATTATTAAATTTCTGTTTGAGATTTAAGCAGAAAATATTTTATCCTCCAAATCATGTTAATATTATAATCATATCTGCCTATTCTGTTAAATATGGGCTTTAGAATAAAATGGGTTTTATTGCCTTATTGAACTATACTTGCCTTATAGTCATCATTCTAAAATGCTGTTGCCAATTAGATTATAAACCCTTTGAAGGTAAAGCCCACTGGGATGGTGGCCATTAAAGGGAAAATGTAGATTAAATATCTCAGTAAGATCAAGGAACCCTGTTTAATCTGGTTTTGCACATGCATCACTGTTGAATATGAGTTTTCCACCATTATGGATTGTGGCATATGACAGAGGATTACAGTGATTGTATATTATGTACTGGATATCAGCTTGTGGTATTCTCATTTTTATTCTATATGAATAATGTTTCCAGGCAGAAATACACTAAGTTATTGCATGAGAGCTAGTTGCCTGTACATTTATTAAACAATCATCCATATGGCAAGAGTCAACACTATGTTTAGAGGAGAAAAGTGAGTTCTAATTAAGGAAGATCTACTTGAATTAACAAAAGTGAATTCCAACTTTTCAAATTATGTGTCTTTTGAAAATTATCAGTTGTGCAGCTTGGAGTACATTTCTATTTTGTTTTCTCATTTAGCCATGACTTAGTCCATTTAGATTGCTGAGAATAATATGAGGCCCCAAGTAAATTAAGGTTGACTTCACCTCAAGGTTGATTCTATAATTTCTTTCAATATGTTATTCATCTATTTAGTCTAGCTCTACTTCTACGAGTGATAATAATGTAAAGAGCATTTTTTTTCTTTCTTTCACTAACTTTGTCCCTGTTAAAGACAATTGAGCCTTTTTAACTGTATAATTCAAATTTTGTTTGTTCTGTGTTTAATCTTACAATGGGGTCTTAAAACCCGAAAATGAATACATATTTGAGTGTTTTTATGATAGCAGTAAAACATGTTCTCTAAACTGAAAATAAATTAAATAACCATTTTAAGAGTCCTCAGATGGGCCAGTTTCCTGTAATATCTACTTCTAAGTAATTCTTAACCCTATGGAATATTGTCAGTAATTCAAATATTTTTTAAAATTCATCAATGCATGTTGAACTATTGGAAACATTTTCCTAAATGTTTACAAATGGAATTATTCTGTTACAGAGCATCAAAGAAGAAGAAGCACATTTTCTAGATCTGACCTCAAGAAAATTTCCTTCTTTCTTTCCCTTTGCCAGGTTGGAGTTAATATAGTGGGGTAGAGGAATATAGGCAGAAGGAGAATATCTATGTTCTCTTGGTTTGCTGATAATCTTAGAGGACTGTGTGAGAGAGCAAGATTTTTTTATAGCTTGTACTTGTTCTTGCAAAACCTTAAAATGTAGAGAGCTTAGGCAAGGAAAAATATTAGACTTTGATGCTCCATTTTCAGGGACTTGTAAAAAGAAAAAGTTACACCATGTGATTTATTCTCATGACAAGATTGTAAAGAGAACAAGAAGTACAAAAACTCAATCTGTTGTTGTTACATTATTTACATTTGTACATGATGTCTTCTTTATCCTGAATGCCACATTTGAGTTCTTCAAAATGGTAATATAGAATCTTCATAAAGATTTACAGAGCCAACTTCAAACAACTAACTTCTTAATTTAATGGTAATTGTATGGTTTAAAAATGTACTTTCTTTTTGTAGCATATTTTTTTTCAATAGATAGCTCTGTGTACGCTGACATTAAATCATTTTGATGTCCTTCAAAATGCATACTAGCTTACTTAAGTTTTGAAATGTGGAGATCTATTTGGCTCTACATTCAGTAACTTTAAAATTGAAAAATACCAGATATGATTTTCCAAATAATTTTTCAAATCAGTAATCTGTCTTTCAAACGTTAATTGCTGATCCCCAAGTCCAAATATTATGTGAAATTAAACTGTTGTCTTCCTTTTTGCACACGTGGTACATTGCAGAATAAAATGTGATGCTTTCTTTATAAATATGAATGAGCTCAAATGCCTCACTCATGTTTGAAATGGGTCAAAAGCATTTGCGTGAAACATCGTGGAGCCACATCGTTTTAAGGAGAATGAAGAGCTTCAAAAAGAAGTTAAGTTCGCACTAATTATTTTTTCAAATAGATATGTTTGTAGGTTTTCCTATAAAATAGGTCCTGTTTGACACTATGAATAAGAGAGCATCTCTTCCCTCACAGTGTTACATTCTGGTACAAGAAGTGCTAGCTTGAGAAGTTCCAGCTTTGTATTAGGCAAAATAGATACAGCAAGATTTTTGGGAAAAGATTTTTATAGTGATAATCACAGCAGGCTATGGACTAGGATAATCTAATGGTCTGCCTAAACATGCACGTAAGAGGGTCGCCTGGGTGGCGCAGTCGGTTAAGCGTCCGACTTCAGCCAGGTCACGATCTCGTGGTCCGTGAGTTCAAGCCCCGCGTCGGGCTCTGGGCCGATGGCTCGGAGCCTGGAGCCTGTTTACGATTCTGTGTCTCCCTCTCTCTCTGCCCCTCCCCCGTTCATGCTCTGTCTCTCTCTGTCCCAAAAATAAATAAAAAACGTTGAAAAAAAAATTAAAAAAAATAAATAAACATGCACGTAAGAAATTATAATGATCAATGATTGCATTGTCACTCCACCAAATTTTTTTAAAAAGACTTTACATCTGCTGCCTTATGTGACTTCACTCTGTGGAATAGTAACATAGAGCTCTTACATCTAAGAGTAAATTAGTTTAATACGTTTAGTTTCATAGCCAGGAATCAGGTACTGAATTCTATGGTCAGGGACTTCTCTCCCATCACAGTATGAGGCTTATGGTTCATTTATTGGAACAAAAGGATTATACCACAAAGGTAATTGGTCACAGGCATAATTAATATCATATAAGATCAGAATTGGTACAAAAGGACCTTTATAGAGTACACATTATTTGGGGGTCATGTGAATAATGAAAGTTATTGCTTTGCCTTGCTTGTCAAATTATGTCTCGACATTCCACTTTCCCTGTGCTCTACTTAAATCTCCTAAGTGAGATTATTTTCTGAGTAAACACTCTCTGATATCTTGTCCTAGTGTGATACAGAACAAGGTTATGTTTTTCGATTAGTCCATTACTATCCCAGAAAATTGGTAAATTTCTCCCATATTATCTTTTGCATAAAATATAATTGACAGTGTCCCTGCCCTCTCATACAGGACAGTATGACTAGAACTCAATAAAAGCAGTCTATAGAGTTCTGTCAACTTTTCCAAAAGGGAAGATAAGTATAATACAAGTGTTATTTATTTGGATTTATAAGAAATAAGTCTAGCACAGAAAGGATAGTTAAGTAGACTAAGATCTGGCATCTACGCTGAATTCTAGTTACTGTCACCATGGTTTTCACAATTGCTGTTATATATGACTATTTACCAGGCATTGAATGGAACCCCAAAGTAATTTTGTATTGGATCCTAAGTGCTTGACATAGTAATGTCTCCCTGTTTCTTGGAGTTGGATTCTACACTTGATTTTAGCCAAAAGGCCAAGAAGCAATCTTGGAGTTGGATTCTAATCCAGAGGTGCTACATGCAATAGTTTAGCAACAGACATCTATTTTATAAACAAAACAAAACAACCCCTTCCCAAGCCAACACACCTATTTTCTAATGTACTTGTAAAAATGATCAAACACAGAGTTGAAGATGTGACATTAATACATTAAATATCAAATGTTGGATGGAAGTAGGGTATATTATGCTAAGCTAAATAAGTCAGGGAGACAAATACCATATGATATCACTCACATGTGGAATTTAAGAAACAAAACAGATGAACATATGTGAAGGGTGGAAAAAAAGAGATGGAGACAAATCATAAGAAACTCTTAACTATAGAGAACAAATTGATGGTTGATGGAGGGGAGGTCAGTGGGGGATGGGCTTAAATGGGTGATTGGTATTAAGGAGGGCACTTGTGATGAGCACTGGGTGTTATATGTAAGTGATGAATCGCTGAATTGTAGTCCTCAAACCAATATTACACTATATGCTAACTAGAATTAAATAAAAACTTGAAACAAACAAAAAATAAATGTTGGCATTAGCTAAGCTCCTTTCCATTTCAAAGAAAAAATGCACATAGATAGAAGGAGGTATTTTCTGATTTTAGAAGGGGTTCATTTGGAAACTGAATAACCTAAAACCCACTGGAGTACAGTTTCATGCCTGGAGATTGTAATTAACTAAGACCTGTAATACCCCTATGAGAACTTCCAGAATGTTTAAGTCATTGGTTACATCTGACTCATTTGTATGGTCACCTTAGTTGTTGCTTTGTTCTTAAATATGATGAAACAAAAATTTTAATTAAAGGATACACACATACACATGCTGCAGTTAAATGGTTGTTTGTATACTATACTAGATATTTTAAGTACTTAATGAATATTAGGGAACTATAAACTATGGAGTCTATTGAACTACTTACTCCCTTGAAATCAATTTACCCTACAATAGCAGCATATCACAGGTTCTTATTAAGGGATTTTTTTTTTAACTGTGAGGTGCTAAAGAGGATGCTATAGCATAATATACATTTGGTAACTTATACTCCTGTGCATTGCTTCACATCTTGCTAAAAACATATACACATCCCATTGCAAGTAAGTTCTAAAATATAGGGGTCCATCTGCTGATTTTAAAAAAGACTTTTTATATATTCACATGGCATCTATTTTTTTGTTGTTTGCTCTGAACAGAAGACTCTTTTCCCATTTTAGTCAACATTTTACAGTTTGAAATTAACACATTGCTTACCTAACTGTAGTACCTAAAGTGTGGCTAATTGGGTCAATTAACGTAAATTCTACAAATATTCACTGCACTTTAGTGGCATTTAGGTGTAAATAAGGTAGAAAAAACATGACTTCCCATGAAATCTTTATTAAATTCCTTCCTGAACTATTCTCTTCTGTATTCAATTATCTATTCACTTATAGAATCCCCAAATTCTGGCATTGCAAGGCAACTTATTCACTTTAAATTGTAGTATATTTTGTATTAATTTATTCTAAACTAATAATATAATATTAACTAGTAATATTGTAGCCTAAAATAAGCAGGCTGAATGATATATTTTGAATTTACTTTCTATGCCTGTTGGACTGATGATTCTTTTTGCTAACAGTCCTGTTGCTTAAGTACAATTTAGTATTTTACAACAGCACAAGGTCAAGTGGTCCCTCATAATGTCAATCTTGCATATTCTGTGACCATCTTAAACTTTAGTTTATCTTTGTGGGCCCCAGATAAAGCTGGGCTCAACAGTGAAGCCAACTTTAAGAATGAAGTCATAATCAAGGAGACACCAGCCAGGCAGCCAAAAATTATTGAAAAGCTTTAAATAATACCTGTTTCTTAAGAAATTATAAAAGAATTGCCTTGCCTGCACCATATCTTCTTGAGAGTCACTTTCAAATGCTTCCTGCTTCCTTTGTAGAAAGTAATTACTTGCATGACACCTGCTCTGTAACTCTGTCTCCTTTCTTGTGCTAAACTCTCCAAACATGTTCTGTCTTTCATCTGGGCAAAATACAGGGTTAGTTTTCCCCACACCCCTGCACTACCAGCATGCATCATAAAGCACATACCTTCCAGGGCACCTACGTGGCTCGGTTGGTTAAGCATCCGACTTTGGCTCAGGTCATGATCTCGTGGTCTGTGGGGTGGAGCCCCTTGTCGGCCTCTGTGCTGACAGCTCAGAGCTTAGATCCTGCTTCAGATTCTGTATCTCCCTCTCTCCCTGCCCCTCCCTGCTTGCACGCTCTCTCTCCCCCTCTCAAAAATAAAATAAAACATTAAAAAATTAAAAAACAACAACAACAACAAAGCACACAACCTTCCTGGATTTGTGCTTTACTAACCCCAGTAGTTCCTTTCTATATTCACTATCTTGCCTTTCTGGCTTTTCTAGTTCTGTGATTCACATATTCAATGGATATGTGACAGTGGGAAGAGGGGAAAATTTTCAATGCTATATTTTGTTTTACCTTTACATTTAATAGCGTGGCTTTTTTTCAAGAGCTTCTTGTTCTTAAAAAGGGAATGACCTATACTAACTGTCCATTCGTTGCACCTGATTTATTATACCAAAGTGGGATGAAGAATAATTTTATGTAATGGCTTCCAAAAGGTATTATTTCATACATTCTGGGGTCAATAAAAGTGATTCTGCTCTCAAGGAACTTAATAAACAGCTGACTAGTGACTGAGGAAAGAGAGAAAGATAAATTGTTCTTGTTTTCATGAAGTTTATGGTCTACTAGGAAAGATAATATATGTATTATAATTAGCAATAGTGAGTTATAATTACTGCAGGAAATATGTAGACATAGTGACAAAATGAAGAGGGCATTCAGAGAAGTTCTGATTTGGATGAGGGAAAAATTTGAGCTATCCCTTATGGAATATGAAAATGTAAGACAGGATTTGGAGATGATGGGAACAATGGAACATGGATTTGTAGATGGGCAACCACACACAGTCCATATAAATGGCCTCTGTTCTTTTTGGTGATTTTAGTATTATTAGAGTATACATAGTTTAGTTTACAACTGAATTTCCTTATACATGTTTTCAAAATAAATGTAGAAAATAACTATGATAGTTTTGGTAGGAACACATGTATGTCCAGAAATCCACAAGAACAACTGAACATATAATTATTCAGATTAAAAATTGCTGTTCATACTTGTTTGTTAATATTTGTTGGAAAACTTAATTGTATTTACCGTCTCCTGTATACATAGCTATGCATATATAGACTTGTTTTTTCACTAGCCTGTGTGTTTAAACCTCCTGAAGCTATAGAATTTGTAAAATTCCTATACAGAAAAGACAGAGGACTTTACAAATTTGTCCCAACTCTCAGAGGAGTCAGATTGCATTTTTAATCCACTTCATGATTGTTTATGCTTCTGTACCCAAAGGTCATTGGACTTTCCTTCTTGTAATTGTGCCCACCCTATTATTTTCTAAAAGTAATTTTTATAAGGTATTTTCTCACAAAGTTATGAACCTTAAAGACAACACTGAGAAAAGTACCTAAGTATGTGTCATTATCAGGGTAAGCAAATAGATACTATGCATAATTTTTATAATACTAAAATGCCAAAAAAAAATCAAAGTCTGAAACTACAAAAACTATCATTTTTCCCAATATTCAGGCTTAGTTATCGGAGAGCAAGTACTTATTTTTTAAACAATTACTAAGGATTTATTAAGTAACAGCCAAAATATTGGGCACTTTCTCAAAACATAGGGGGTCCACAGACCAGTTGCACATAACAGTTAATCTTATTCACAATGCCATATGCAAAGGACATTTAATTACACACAAAACAAGACACCTGGAGGAAATCAGTCTAGAGATGGTACTGGGGCTTGGTGATGACCCACATTCTTTTCATTCAGTTTCCCTTCCATCCTCAGTGTTGACTTTCATCTTTTTGCTTTTCATCTGCTGGAGGAAAGGATAAAGGAAGAAAAAAGGATGGCAGAAGGGAATTTCTCAGAGTAGCTTTGACATTTTATCACTGAACAAATTGTTTTTCTAGAATCTCTCCAATAGTCTTCTAACATTTCATTGGTCACAATTAGGTGACATGCTCATTCTGAGCTGTCAGAGAGTCTGGGAAGAGAGTTTCTTTAAAGGGGACACATGCTAGTCATAACTTGCTTAGACCAATTGCATCTCATCCTTTTGGACTGAATGTGTTTTCTTCCCCAATAAAGACAGAGTTCTAATTTGAAAGAAAAAGTATCTAAGATGGACATTGGTGGCATAGTGTAGGGATAGTGAATTGGCTAGTGGCTAGTGTCTTTCATATAGAGATAGAAAGCCATATTCTCATAGCTAACTTGCAGAATTGCATCGTGAATTAAGATCTTTAGACTCAAATCCAAATATTCTCATAATACCTAAGAGGTTTTGAAGGAAAGCTTGGCTGCTTCTCGCCCCCCCTCCCCAAGGACATTATTTTCAGAGGACTTATATGTACTTTTAAAAAGTGTCATTTTCAGCTCTTAGCTAACTTCCAAAGTTCAAAACAAATAAAACCAACCTTATTCTTTATTATATGAGACATAGAGAACAATATCCAAATGGATCACTAATAGTGCCTATCACATTGCAAAATGGTGATGGTGTGTTTTCCAACTTCACAGTGTTCTTTAAACATTTTAGCTTAACATGTAAATACTTTTGCTAAAGTCTAAAAAATGAGCTTGCTTCTGAAAATAGAAGTGTTAGATAAATATGAAATTACATTTATACTTCATTTTAAAAACGAACAATCTTCTTATTTCGTTCTTTGCTTAAAGAGCAGGTAATTACAGAAGATAATCCAGGTAATGAAAGCAGATTTTATCTACTTAGTGGTTAATCAAAAAAATAAAATGTAACCAATGAGAGAAATTTTCAAGGAAATCCATACAGAGTTGTTGGCCTTATCTATGAAATTATTGTAATTATATATTTTCTTTAAGGGAAACTTGTTGGAGTAAAACTAAAATTATTATTTTTAAATTAAGGAAGGTATTTTTATATCATTTAAAATTTACCATATCCTGATATTTCTCTAGCTTCTAATATTAGTGTATTTTTCACACAAATGAACTGTGGTAATAGCCTAGAAACCGTACATCCACTTTAAGTGGATTCACTTTAAGTGAATTAAGTGACGAAATTCCTCTAGAGGCTAAGAATAAGTTAGGGACAAGAATACCAAGTGGATAGTACGTTGTATTGCTAGCTCATTTTTCATTAAGTCAACTTGCATATTCTGGTTTTACAGTTCTATAGGATTCGTATAAATAATTCACACACTTGGTTCAAAATGTGGAAATAATTGGTGGGAGATTATTTGTAGTATTTTTGTTTCCAACATTGAATACCTTTCCTGTAACATGGAGTCTTGAGTATTTTTTAAAACATCAAATTCTCATGATCTTTCTTATATACAATTATTTTCATCTCTGTGCCCACAGAACTTGTGTGATGTACAGTTTGTATGCTGTACAGTCATCATGATAGAGGGACGAGGGTATAGGGTTCGAAATCAAAAAGGCTTTGCTCTTGAACAGAAACCTGAGCCTGTTTTGTCACCTGTAAAATGGTGGTGATCGCAGCTCAATTATACAGCTGTTCTGAGGATTGGAGATAACACAGGTAAAGAGTACATATCTGATCCTCATAACTTGAAATTGATCTATTATTACCCTTTACAGGTTTAGGAAACCAAGGCTTAGAATCATGTGTACAGTTGGTATTTGTAAGTAAATAATTAAAGGCATATATAAATATGATATTCAACTTTGACTTGTTTCTGACAAAGATCAATTTTTTGAATAAGCGATTAATGAACTCATGCTTTACTTTTAATATAATACAAAAAGGCTAATTGTTCATATTTGTATATTTTCTCTTTATCCATAAAGATGGTAAATACATCTGGCGCTTTGCTTTTTTGCGACAGTAATTCACAGCTAAAAATTTTGGATATATGATGAAGCCAGTGTGATATACTAATAAAACAAGTCTGATTATGAAAGATCGAAGAAAAAAATAAACAAAACCAAAAAAGCGAAAAAAACAGACACCACACCAAAAACCAAATCATGAACCAAACCCTTTTTTCTGAAAATAGAAGTGTGGTGGTCCTCCTCTGGCCACGGTTTAGCTTTCAGGGGTTTCAGTTACCTGCAGTGAACTGCGGTCCGGGAGCAGCTGATACTACTCCTGACATGTGGTTAGAAGGTCATTAGCAGCTTACACTACATCACAGTGCCTGCACCATTCACCTCACTTCATCTCATCACGTAGACATTTTATCACCTCACATCATCACAAGAAGGGTGAGTACGGAACAATAAGATATTTGAGAAAGAAAGAGAGGGACCACATTCACATAACTTCTATCACAGTACTATATATTGTTATAATTGTTCTATTTTATAATTAGTTATTGTTGTTAATCTCTTACTGTGCCTAATTTGTAAACTAAACTTTATCATAGGTATATAGACATAGGAAAAAGCGTAGTATATAGAGGTTTCAGTACTTTTGATAGTTTCAGGAATCCACTGGGGGTCTTAGAACATGTCTTCTGTGGATAAGGGGTGAGTACTCTACTAGATAAATATGAACCTTAATGTATAATACTGATAATTCATTTGATAACTGACTTAAAAATATATTTTCAAACATATTGTAATTGCTTAAACAGATTAAGCTTGGCTTCTGTATGTCAGTTAAACTCACATTTATGTTTTCTTAATCAGATGCATATGTCACATTCCTCAAAAATAGTTATTGGTTCCCCACTGCCTATAGGGTGACAACTAAACTATTACATTTGAGATGCATTATAATCTCCCCTCAACTCACTATTCTTTCCCCTGTCTCAGACCATATTTGTCCATGAACCATATGTTCCTGTCATATGCTTCCCACCTTCTTTCCAAAGTATTTGAAAATAAGGCCTGGTCTGTTTGAGCTCATTCTGTTTCTAAAGCATCAAAGCATAGAATGCCCTTTCTTCACATACCAACCCTTCCAAATTTATTAAAATATCAAATATTTTCACAAAGCGTTTCTCAATCCTTTGAAATTTTTGTAGTTTTTTTGTTTGTTTCTTTTCAGTTGCAAGACATTTTGCATCTATGCATTTTCACCATTCCTTATGTTTTACACTTATGTCTGTCTTATACATGAATATGCAAACATTTTTAGGAAAGGCCATATTTTATAATTTCCTGTGTGTTCCACAGTATCTATCCAAGGATATTGTAGATTCTCAATAAATAATTGCAGAAAGAGCTAAAAATTAATGTAATATTGATTGCATAACTAATACTTTTATCTTCCTGGCACATTTTTTCCCTTTAAAAGAATGTAAGCTCCATGCTCTGAGGATTTGTCCATTGCGTTCACTAATGTATTCCCAGTACCTAAAAAAGTTTCTGGAACATAGAAAACACTCAATATTTCTTGACTGTAACAATGCATTTCTCTGTATAAGTCAAATAATCATTAAACAAATATGCTATTAGGACTAATTCACCAAAAATTTATGTTTTAAAAATGCTAATAAAATATTGAGAGACTCTGATCATCTGTGACTAAATTTTATGAGTTGAGAGTGAGTCCTAATTTAAAAGACTATTAAAAGAACTAATGGCTGAAGCACTATCCAAATCTAAGCATCAGAGGGTGTTACTAAATTATACTTTACTACACCTCAACTAGTAGAGTTTTCACTCAAATCTATGGCTTATATTAGCTATTATAATTATGCTAATTCCTCATATACCATTTACAGTACATTGTTCATCTCAAGTTAGACCGTGTACTGAAACCAGCTAATAGTTTATATAGACTAAATGCAGTTGGTAAGATTTATTTAGGATTGATTGCTGAAACAGAAATAGATAATTATCCTAATTATATTTTTTGTGAATCATAGCTAATGTAGGTATCCTATCCTTAAATTTTAGATATCAAGCAGTATTAACTGATATCCTTGATGCAAAATTTGAAAATAGGCATGTATGAATTTTGTTCTATGGAAGTTATTTTTCAATGATTTTATATATAAATTATAGCCTTGTGTGTGTATTCAATGGTTATGTCTACCTATATATCTATATCTATATCTATATCTATATCTATATCTATAGCCTTAAATTAAACTGTTGAGGTGCTGTGAGTTTCAAAACTGCAAGGAAAGCTATAGGAAATCCTTTAGTGAATTACTTCTGATATGTGAATAGTTACTTACTAATTTTCATGTTTCGCACAATTTGGTTTTGGTGTACATGAACGAATTTTATACACATATGTATTCTTTAGACAGAATGAGAAAAAAATAAATTAATATCTGAGTACTTAATTTTGAAACTACTTGAGTTTGTAAAAGGTCATTTCAGGCAGAAAGAGATAGTGTTCCTATAAAGTACAGCTTGCTATCTGTGTGCTAATTGAGCTTATCTCTTGCCTGAAACAGAATTATCTGTTCTTAGGCTTAAGAAAAGCTGCTATATTCAGTACAGTGGTATTTACAAAAGATCTAGCTTGGTAGACACTTTATCTTTCTGTGTGGTTCCTTGTCTTTGTTAGGCAGAAAAGAATTATATGGTATTATTCTTAATTTGCTGAAAAGGTGTGATATTTTACTAATGAAATGAAAATGATTGCTGGAATATGTTTACATGCTAATAAGTGGAAGAGACTCAGAGGGAGAAAATACCCTCTGAGTTTTGTTCTTATAATTCCTCTTTAAAGATCTGTACTGAAATAGCTTGCCCTTTCGTTGTAATTCATGTAAATAATCCTAAATATTGCATTTACATTTTCTTTTAAAATTACTGCCAAGTAAGATATGTCAAGCCTACAGAATTCTAGGTATATACGAAGCTCAGATCAAATAAAGGTATTTTACTGAAAGCAACATAAAAGGAAGATTCTTTAAATTGCCTTCTCCCTCCTAACCTGCCATTTCTTTTTCCCCACCCCAAGTCCATAAGAAAATGTTATCTGAGATAATGGGCTAATTATCATAAACTCCTATAATCACCAGGGAATAAATATTATGGACAGTAGAAACCTAAAATAGAAAGCTACAGGGCTCTATATTACTCTCTCATTCTTGGCTATCCTTATTGAAACAAGATAGCTGTTATTACCCAACAAGAGAACCAGCCAAACTAATGAGAGGTCAACACCCTCTTGAAATGTGGAAAATCACAGAAGAGTAATTAATCAGATTGGGCAAGAGGGGAAGAGAAGAGATAGAAAAAAATATTTCACAAAGGCCAAAAAAAAAAAAAAAAAAAAAAAAGAATGTACAGGGGAATTAAAAGGAAATTGCTTTCTTGATGACAATGAGATTTTAAACTTTGTTACATAAATATGACGTTGTATCCAATCTTGTCTATACTACCTAATATGTAGGGTTGACAGATAAAATATGAGATACCCAGTCAAATTTGAATTTCAGATAAGTATTTGTTGTATCTGAAGCTCAAATTTAGCTGAGAGTCATGTATTTTCATTTTTTAAGTCTAGAACCCTATCTGAAGACACATTGTTTTTTGTAAAATGTTCTGATGTTTTCTTTATAACTCCACGACCAAGGGGAAAGTGCCACTGGTAGATCCATTTCTAAAGGCCCTAAGTGTGTCTATTTCTAAGAACTAACATCTCTTTTTCAGTTATGTCATGTGAAGATGTTGAATAATAGCATTACATTTTCACCCTTGGAAAATGACACATTTTGGTTCTTGCTGAGATACTTCTGAACACATTAAGTACCGTATTAGTTACCTAAGGGATCCTATTTTGATGCAACTTTTTATTTCCTTAGCATTCAGATCATGTGTAATAGGTTAAAGGGTAACTAATAGCATTGCCACTGAGTGAGGACTGCAGGACAGATCCAATCAGCCAATGGCTTGTGGACATGTATGACCAAAGGTCCAGAGGAGGGCAGTGTACTCCAGTGACTTCAGGCCTGTCCTGGATAACTGTCCAATCACAATTTACCCATAGTATTATATTTACATCGACTATACTCAGATACAATTTGAGGTATTGAATGTGTGAGTTAAATTAATAATAGAAGTCAACGTTAATTTGGGCATTGCAAAATGGCCGACCTGCAGCCTCAGTGCATGTGGGCAAGCTGTAAGAAACACACAAAGATGGACATCTGTCCCAGGTACTTTATTAACAAGAAAGTATATGAATAATAAGATGTCCTAAGATATATAAACATGTAAATATGTAGCATACGACAGAGAAAATGATTTTTACTTGTGTGCTTTAAGTTTACATATAATGATTGTATGCCTGGAGCACAAAAAATACTCTTAACGTTTTTCTTTAGTGCCTCAGTTCCTGGGTCTTTATAAGCACACCGTAAATTATTTATTGAATGAATAGATACATTTCCTGCCTTCAGTGAGTTCACAGTCCAGTGGAGTAGATGGATATAGAAAGGCATAAAAATAGTCTTACTGGTGTCATGCTAATATGGGAGAAATGATGAGGCACATATAATCCATCCATGTAGGGCGCCCAAAAGGCATCTTGAGAAAATTGATCTTTGAACTAAGTGGAGTTATTTAAGGAAAAATAGGTGAAAAGAATGGAGAGGATGTAGAGAGAGTTTATGGGCACAGGGCTGGATGTGAGAAGTCCTGTAAATGGTGTGAACTTCACTGAAGTAAATACTTCTGAGGTATAAATTTTAATGCAGAAAGGACAAAAAATTGAAGCCAAAAGCTTGGAGAGCCTCATTTTATGTCATACTAAAGAGCTTGGACTTTATTCTATAAACCGCTGGGAATCATTGACAGATTTTAAGCAGGGCCTAAAAAGGTCAGATGTGCAGTTTAGTTGGAGCATTTTGCCAATTATGTGGAGAATAGATCTGAAAAGGGCCAAATTGCGGCAAGAGGATCAGGAAAGTAACTAAGAGACTAATCAAAGATCAAATGATAAAGCTGGGAAGGTTATTGGTAAAAGTAGTTAGTTGAGGGAGGAAGTACTCAGGTTGAAGAAATATAAAGTGAATTTAGAAGAGCTTGTTGATCAGTTCAATGTGTAAATAAGGAATTCAGATATGTCTAGCAACAAGTTGTATATATGACTGTGAATACAGTAAGTGGGAGAAGTCTTAAGTTGGAACAAGTGAATTGAGGTCCATCAACTTAGAGATAAACTCCTGAATGTGTATGGGATCACCCTGAAGACAGCATGAGTCTTCAAGAAATGGAAGATGAGAGAATGTCAAAACTGAAAGTTCAGGTTGGGGAAAAGGAGGAGGAGGAAGAGGAGGAGGGTAAAGAGGAAAAGGAGGACATAATGATCAGAGAGGAGAGAGGGAAAATAGAATAGTGTGAATCATGAAAACAAGAATATAGAAAAAATTGAATAATGTGCCAAATAGAGCACAGAGATTCTAAAAGACATATCTCCATCTACATCTTTTTCAGAATATCTTTATAACACAAAACTTAACATAGCTTCATTTAATTTTCTCACCCTTGTTTGGAGAGAACAGATTTTAAATTAGAAAGGTGCTTATCCCAGACTAGTCATGACATTTGATAAAGATTTTTTACCCTGTTTAATGTACAGTCTAGGAAAATTTCATTATGAACTGATTAGAATTTAAATGATACCTGTTTTAAAACATCTTTTCATACTGCATATATTTATAGGACAGATTATTCAAGTTCCTAAGTCTATCAGGAAATTAATTTACAGTTTAAAGTGAACTAAATATATACTGTGTGTGCATCTAAATTCCTCAAGAGAGAAATTATATTCTATCAAGCATAAAATACATATTTAAATATTATCTGTTTACACATGCTTACATGATAAACTCTAAGAGCCTTTTCAGACTATTATGGGATATTCATTAAACACAGTAAAATGTACTGCTTTCTTGCAAAAGGAGATACTTTTTCTGATTTCTGACTTTAATAGTGCTTTACAGAGACTGTACATTTAAGAACCAGTACTGAGCGGAAGAGATTCATTGGGAAATAAACTGAGGAGAGATCAGGAAAGCTGGGTGAGAGGAAGAGTCAGAAAAACTGATAGGGCTTGTACCACAACTGTCATAGGATTGGAAGTAGTGACTAAGTCAGAAGATTCTACTTGATTTATTTATTTAGACACACAAATCCCTTGGCCATTTGTGTTCTCAGAAATTTCTTGCTGGACATCTCCTTCTTTAAGGTTAAGCTTACTGTCATGCTGTATCATGCTGTATGGGTTTATGAACCTCTATATCTTGAATTTTTTCATCCTTACCCCTTCTCATCTCTGTCATTTGCTACCCCTTCATCAAGCCCACAACCTTTTCTATATCCCTCCTCCCCACCGTATGTGTACACACACACACGGAAATAAAGGAAATGTACAGATGTTTACATACATATGAATAATATATATATTTCCTTCCTAATGTGTATAGGTGATACATGTGTGTATTTGCATGTTACGTATATGTGTGTGCATGGGTAAGAAAACCATGAGATTCTGATTATTCACCTTTTCCATTTTCTGTGATTTGAACATTTCATTTAACAAAAGGGGAAGTTCAGAAAGACATGATTGAACTTGTGTTGCAGGACATACACTCAGACTCATGTGACCCCTGGAAGAGCTGTTCTAAATCACTAAACTTCAATGATAGGATTGTTCTGGCAGGATCACCTAGGACACTGGTCGGCAGTGGCCAGTCCTGGTCTCTCCAGCAAGGAATCTCAGCTGGTGGGCTCTTCCTGTCATTTTAGGATTGACTTGACTCCCCCAAATTTGCATTCACTGAATCATATTATCAAATTCCTATTGCTTTTTTGAGAATAAAAATTCTCTTAGTGATGGTACTTACTGTGATATTTGATAGACTTTTCTGAAATTCAACTTCTATGAGAGAACAAAGTCAAAGCAATTTTTTAAAAGTTTGATTCATCTCCCCTGTGTTTGGTAGAATGGAGTTTAGTATACATGTGAGAAAATGTATCACATACTGACACATGGGCAGTAATTCAGGCATTGGATTTCAGTACTGATATCTTTATGTTTCTTTTTTTCCCAGAGTTTTCTTGGAAAGAGATTATTACCCATGGACAATATGGAAAAAAAACAAAAAACAAACAAACAGACAAAAACCCCTTAAAGCTTCAGACATTATACTTCCAAAATATTCTTTAAATAGCTATAAGACGGGCGCCTGGGTGGCTCAGTAGGTTAAGCATCAGACTTTGGCTCAGGTCATGATCTCACCATTTGTGGGTTCGAGCCCCACATCAGGCTCTGTGCTGACAGTTTGGAGCCTGGAGCCTGCTTCAGGTTCTGTGTCTCCCCCTCTCTCTACCCCTCCCCTATTCATTCTCTCTCTCTCTCTCAAAAATAAATAAAATTTAAATAGCTATAAGATTATTTCAGGTGGCAAAAAAAAAGTTTATTTAAACAGCTGTGCATTTGACAACTTAAAAAAAAATTAAATCCAAGGTAGTTAACATATAGTGTAATAATGGTTTCAGGAGTAGAAAATTTCGTGATTCCTCACTTAGATATAACGCCCAGTGCTCATGCCAACAAGTGCCCTCCTTAATGCCCATCATCCATTTAGCCCATCCCCCTGTCCAACACCCCTCCAGCAATCCTGTTTGTTCTCTGTATTTAAGAGTTTCTTATGGTTTGCCTTCTTCTCTGTTTTATTTTTCCTTCCTTCCACTATGTTCATCTGTTTTGTTTCTTAAGTTCCCCATATGAGTGAAATAATGTGATATTTATCTTTCTCTGATGGACTTATTTTGCCTCTTATTTTGCAAATAAGTGTAATTTGTAATTACAATTAGTGTAATACCCTCCAGTTCCATCCACCTTGTTGCAAATGGCAAGATTTCATTCTTTTTGATCGCCAAGTAATACTCTGTTTTATATATTTGATGACTTTTTTGAACAAAGCACATCACATGGTAGCAAACAGCAAGGACTCGGAAGCCACATCAGCCTAATTCTGAATCTTCTATTTACTGAATAGCTGCATCATCTTGGGCAAGATACTTAACTTTTTTGGGTGTCAGTTTTTCTCCTTTATAAAATGGAGATAATGCTATTATCAACTTAGAGAGTTATAACAAGGATTCAATGGGCTGAGTTCTGAAAATATCATTTAAAAAATCTGTCAAGCAAAATAAAAGTAGATAATAACCACAAGTTTAAATTGAACTAATTTCTATATTTTGCCAATTCTACCTCCCAGGGTAAAGTTTTCTCCTTGTGTTTCATCCATACTTCTTTTTTTTTCCTACTTTTTTTTTCTTCTATTTCTACACAATTTCCTATTATAGTAAGTAGCTTGATTCATTTACATGGTGGTCTCTACCACTGGACCAGAAGATCTTTGAGAACATAAATTATGTTTTCATTACATTTTTATCTCTAGGGGCTTATAGCCATTCTGGTACAACATGGGCCCAGAATGAAGATTTATATTAGATTAAATAATAATCTCCATAATATCTAGCCCAATATGGGAATTATTGGTTTCTTCCATAAGTATTCACAATATCTTTTTTTCCCCATCCTGATTATTTTTATAACCTCATTTCTCAGGGTCCATTGAGCATATACATTTTTTTAAATAAGGCTTTGTAAGTAATTTTTTTTTTGTATTAAGACATAATTTTCCATCACCTTTAATATTTATTATTTCACTTTAATTTTAAACTCTACGAATTTAGACAGTACTGTAAGTGAAAAAAAAAAATGAAAGAAGGAAAGGGTGTGTAAACTTACTAAGATTTCTCAGAGGGAAAGTCATGTTTTCCAACTTTGGATCCACTGTTCTCCTGGAAATCCTTCTTCCTTCCTTTCTTTCTTTTCCTCCTGAAATTCTACTGGAATTAGAGATTTGAAAATTAAGTCATTATTTTAAGCAGAGAAAGGCAAGTTAAGCTGACTCAAAAAGCTGGAATTTTAATTTTTTTTAATGTTTATTTTATTTTTGAGACAAAGAGAGAGCATGAGCGGGGGAGGGGCAGAGAGAGAGGGAGACACAGAATCCGTAGCAAGCTCCAGGTTCTGAGCTGTCAGCACAGAGCCCCATGTAGGGCTTGAACCCATGAACCGTGAGATCATGACCTGAGCCAAAGTCGGATGCTTAACTGACTGAGCCACCCAGGAGCCCCCAAAATGCTGGAATTTTAAACATGGAGCACATTAGGTTTGAGTAAGAAAGACATCATTGGCTTACCTGTGGTAATTCTAGCATCTAGGAATTTCAAGTGGGTGAAATTCTATCCAGAAGGAATGAGAAAAGAGGAGTCATATCCCCACCAGAAATACAGAATTCTGAACAATACATTAGCAGCGGATGTTTCTTACGAATCTGATGGTACAAAGCTGGATGGAAGTTGCAATTGCAGAGTAAACACTGTACTTGAAGTATTAGGAGTAGCCAATTTATTTTACTAAATTGGGCTGAATCATTTCAACAACCTTAATTTAATTTCAAAACAGATTATTTACAAACTCAACACTTTTGCTTTTTCTGTTTCTTAATGCTTGATTGGCAACAAAGCGATCATTTAAAGACAACTAAAATGTGAATAAAAATCCATAAAAAAACACAGTTTCCACCAGGTTTCCATAGAAACACAGAAAACCGTGACCCTTAGGCTCAACCATCTTTTCTTTTCTTTTGGATCATTTACAGTGGACTTATGTGTTCCCAAACACACTTGAACACACTCAGAAGAAGCTATTCATTTAATAGCACCTTTTATTTCCAAAAATGAAAGGACAGATTTAATACTGTAGTTAAATCATAACTATAATCTGAAAGACATGTAGCAGTCAGTTTTCCCAGACCAAGTCTTTATTTGACACATATGAATCTAACTGTAAGTTTTATTTGTTTACGTTCTTCATTTCTAGCTTTTTTGTGGGGGGTGGGGGGGACCCATGATAGAATTATTCTTAATATAGTGTTGTCCAAAATGCAGGGAATAATCCTAAAATTTTTCATCATATGCGAGTAAACCAAAATTAAAAATAAGTTAAAATGAATTCAATTGAAACTAATTTCATAGTGCTCTATTATTTCTTAATTCTGACTTCCTTGTAGAGGAGATAACTGATTATTTCATATGCTTATTGAAAACATGTTAACTTAGAGCTCCGTTATGAAGAAATGAAAATAAAAACAAATGAAATCTACTTAACACATGTGTTAAGAAAAATGAAAAAAATACTGGACTTCTGAAAAATCACATTTTGAATACTTGGCTGTTCTCAACCTAAGAGTATATTAACTGAAATTTGGAATCCCAGGGTAAATAAGAAGGTTTTGCCTTACTAGTGTATTACATTTCTTTTTTTTTTAAGCTTATTTATTTATTTATTTTGAGAGCAAGAGAAAGGGGGAGGGAGACAGAGACAGAGACAGAGAGAGAGAATCCTAAGCGGGATCTGTACTGACAGTGAAGTTGTGGGGCTTGAACTCGTAAACCACGAGATCATGACCTGAGCCAAAACCAAGAGTCGAATGTTTGACTGAGCCACCCAGGTGCCCCTACATTTCTAATGTATATTTGTATCTCTATATGTATTTCCTTACCATAATGGTATTCAGAAAAGTTCAAATTAGGGAAATAGCTAAAACACACAACAGATAATATTAGATGTATGTTCATGTGCAAAAATTAAATGTCTCTCTCCTATTGTTCATGTAAAACAGTGTATCTCTCAAATACCTTCAGTGGTATAATTGAAATCTCATAATTTGCTCTCTGTTCATGGCTGTATAATACAGCATCTGGTCATAATTTGTGGTTTGCAAAAATAAATTATCTGAATGTTAATTTAAATGTGATGGCATTTTGAATTTAAATCATGTTAAAATAATGACATGTTTGGAGGAATATGTGCGTTAAATTGGAATTAGACACAGGTATTATTGAAATTTATTGCAATGCAGTTAGAAGTGAACCTGTCTACTATATAGATTGCAAACCATATAGAATATTTACTCTAATACTGTAGCATCTACTTTGCAACTACATAGATGCCATATATACATACATACATACATATATATATGTGTGTATATATATATATATATATATATACACACACTACTGCATAAGTACTACACTATGCTATATAGATTATGAAAAATCTATCATTAAACTCTAATTATTTATGATATTATCATATGTTAGTAATAATTATTTCTGATATCTGAGGCTGAAGCTACCTAGAGAAGCTTCTGCATTTCTGAGAAAATAAGTAAGATTTTAAAAAGGCTAACAGCAATAGAGCAACAACTCTGCTAGGTATTTCCACAAAGGTTTATTAATGCAACTGTCTGATCCTATAGATAATGCTGTGCTCACTTTACAGGGGAGGAAACTGAGGAAGAGAGAGGTTAAAATAATTAAATAGGATTGTACAGTTTTTAAGCGCAAAACCTGAATCTCAAGTCCTACTTTTCTGACCTCAAACCTAGTGCAGATAATATTACCAACAACATGTTGTACAATTTATCAATGAAAAGAAAAAAATATCATGATTTCCAACTATTAGAAAATATTTATTGGATGTATTTGACATGAAATGAGCTTTGAAAAATAGCTAGGCTTTAAGAAGTAGGGAGGGAGGATGTCTTGGGCCAGGACAGTGCAAGCAAAGGCAAGGAAGTGTCTAACGTTGGAATGATGGCTAAGTCATTTTGATAGTCATGGGCTTTTCCTAAATGAAGGAGGTAGAGAAAGTATAGTCTTCAATCAGTTTTCAGAGGGCTTCAAGCATCAGGCTAAATCTGATGAATCTGATGCATGTGTATCATGCGGCAGATGAGCACCGGGAGAGATGGGAAGCAAAGTGCAGGTTATATTTTGATTATGTTATGAAAATAAAGAATGTTTAGCATTACTCATGCAGCTGGGAGTATTGGTGGAGGAGAAAAAGGCCACAGTGAACACTGTGTGTATCTCTGGGGTGATTTTCCATTCAAAGTATTATTCAAAGTAGTAGATAATTATGTTATTTAGATATGCAAGTAATATGATTCTGAACAGGGGCTTTGGGCAAACATATTTTAGTATCATCATTAAACTAATTCAGTTGTTCTAGAATATATGACCTACCACCTGCAACGGAACATTTCTGAGGCCTTCTGGGCAGATGTAATAGACTAGAGATTGCTGAAGACAAATTCCTTGCAGAGAAAGATTTGTGAAATCCTGCAGGGAACCAAGGAAACTATACTCCCAAACACTCTCCCCTGCAGAGAAGGCTTTATCATTGACTGTTTCTTAGCACTTCAGAAAAACTTTGAACTTGTAAGTGGTAACTACTGTTACCTTATATTATAAATACCCACAGAAAATTACAAAAATACTGATGGTTATCCTATACCATGCATAGAGGCTCTAATCTTAATAATAATTTTTATGTTCATAAAAATAACTTCTTTCTGTGGATATACAAGGAAAACTAGTATTTGCAAGTGGAGAATTAAAAAAAAATCTAATCATTCATGTACCTTTGCTGAATACATCTTCTGCCTCAAATGGTGCTGGAATTTGGTTATATGAAGTTAAGTAAAAACACGGTCCCTTCCTAAGAATGTTCATCAATGAGTGAATGATTTGTTTAGCTTCTCTGTTATTTTCAGAAAATATTTGAATTCTCTTTAAGAATATGTCTGAGTTGCCTCTAAGTCACTTCCAAATCAAGTCAGTTTCAAGATACTCTAGGCACTTTGGGCAAATTCCCATGTTCTAGGTAAACAGGAAAAGACCACATGATGAACTTGTTTCTGTTCTTACCTCAAGTGACTCTGGAGAGGAAACACTAATGATAGTGTTTTAGATTTTTAAATGTTCAGGTGTGAATGAGGTGTGTAATGGGTAAGCAGTTATAAGAACCTTCTGAAATTTTATTCTGTACCACACAGTATTGTGTGTGTGTGTGTTTCTGTTTATAACCTGACACTTCAAATGTTGTCATATGAACATGCTCAAAAGCTACGTGCACAGATGAATGTTTTAGGGAAATTAATAGTACCCAGAAATGTTGTATGTCATTTTCACAGACTAATAGTTTTCATTTTTACCTTAGAAGTCCATTTTGAGAGTATCATTATAAATATTAACAGAAAAATATTACAGGGACCCTCTAAAGATTCCTCTTCGGAGATTTCCAAGCCTCTTTGATCAGCATTCCTGTGATGAAGTCCAAAAAAATCCTTACTACTGAATGTTCTCTTGTTCTGCTTTAAAGAAGAAAAGACTGTTTAAAAACTAGTTTTGTATAGTTTTCCAGGACTCTTTCTCATCTTCCTTTGATTTGGAACTTTGTGTTCTTCTGTGATTTTAATGCACACTTGAATGCCCCATAAAGCATGAGATGGATGAATTAAAGCCGTAGTGTGAAAGTAGATTCTACTTAAAGGCATTTTCTCTTATATTGCTTTTTCCTCAAAGCACCCTTAGCAAGTAATATTAAGATTCAAGTATTGCGAACTCATGGATATTTCTACAGGCATACAGATATTCTTTCTTAATAGGTAAGTCTAGTGTTCCCTTTGAGGATGCTGTTGGTGTGAACATTTTTTTTTTTCCTTAAAAAAAGCATGATCTATTATAATTTTTAAATGTAGATAGGTATAAAAGTAAATTTCTCTCATTTGGAACATACTGTGGTTCATTTCTTCCACAAAATTAAATTGTTTATGCTATTATAATTCACCAAGTGAATATATATCTTCCTATTAAGAAAACGGTTTGTCAGATGTCGTAAAACATTTTTTAACAGTAAAGGTCACATTTTATTGCAAAAACCTGTCAGTGCTTTATGTCCAAGCTGTGAAATGTTATTGCTTCAGGGTGATTATATGGGAGGGGGTTGTGGTTAAGAATGCCTTTCTGTGGCCAGCTATGATTTACAGCAGCAAATAGAGAATTAAACCCTTAATTGAAGCCTACAGAGCTGTACCTGGAGGCTAGATTCAGCCTGAAATTTGATTCAGACAATTTTCTTAGTCAATCCCCTATGGGCTAACCAGTTGATTCTCATGAGTTTTGATTGTGATTGAAAAGACAAGCTGTTTTCTGCTTTGCCCTGAACTTCCCTAAGGTAAATCTCCAGTTTTAGTAAGCTTCTTGATTAACGTGAAGGCAGACATAATGGGAGAGAGAGGGAGAGCGCACGCAGGATTTTAACTGTTTCCTCAAGTTCCAAAACAAAAGTATCTTAACATATCAGATATTTCTTAGAAGAAATCCTCATTGAGTAAACTGGTAAATCTACTTATCCTGAAAATGTGACGGAACTGTAGCTGTGGCCACATGTACTTGTCCCTGTGCCCCTGAAAGGAGTGTGGGTCATTGATTGCAGGTACCTTATATTTGTTTGGCCCACATTGGGTATTACCAATGTGATGGGACACCAACTAAATGGGACATAAATGTCAGTCCAGAGGTCACATGATCTTGAATACATCTTTTCATCCCTTTCTATCCAGAACCTATACCCTTGTTTGTTCCATCATATTCTATTTATTCTATTTTTCTTTAGCATGTCTTACAAGTTACTAAATTATTTATTCTATTAACAAGATATATTAAATTTTGCCTTTATCTCACTACTTGTTCCTGACCACTGTGCTTAATGTATCTTATGAGATTTGTCTGTATCTCTTAAGCTTAATTTATATCAACATTTAATACTTACAATTATCAACCATCCTTCTGTTTTCCTGTTCTCTATAGCCAAATTGAATATTTGCAAATAATTCAGTAACCTCACATTAAGTGTTGAATGGTTAAAATATGCAAGGTAATGTGCTGTGTGTTAATGAAGATAGAGAAAATATAATCCTCAATTTATGTTTATGGAGTGGTGGAACAACTGTGTTATTTAACTTAAGTTATACTGCCAGGTAGGTAGAAATTTCTGTGCAATGGGCACTGACATGACAAGAATTCTGATTTAGGAAAACAAATCTGGAAGTGACGTATGACATGGGTTATGGGAGGAAAGGTTGGATAAATGAGATAATTGATAATTTTACTGGTCTGTGGAAGTATTACTGTTATCCTAAACCACTGAAGTGTTTCTGAGGTAACAGATAAAGGATCAGACATAAGTATATTTTGGAAGTAGAAATAACATTTGATAACCTACTAAATATAGGTAGTTCGAGGCAGGAGAAAGGACATTAGGATAACCTTGAGCATTTGAGCTTGGGTGAATGGAATTAGAGGAATTAAATAAAAGCAGGGACATAGGGATGGAGCCAGGTGAAGCAAAAGATGCTTTCCCAGATGGAAGCATATTGAATGCGATGTTCCCATAGGGCATGCACACAGAGATGTAAGGAAGACAGGAAATGCCAAATAAAAGGTATGGCCAAAAGTATAATTTGGGAATCCTCTTAGTAGAAGAGACTCTTCAACCAAGTCATTTGTGAGAGGAAAGAATAGAGAGAGAAAAGAGAGAAAATGATGGAACTTTGAGAATTAGCAACACTTTGGGTGGGAAAAAAGAGGGAAATAGGAGGAAGCAAGACTAAACAGAGGATTGTCAGAGGTTTGGCTTTGGGAAACCAAAAGTGAAGAATTGGCAAAAGCTTTTTGGTAAAAGCATAATAATTAGATGATAGAGAAAAGGTAATTAAACATAGCCAATAATAATTTACTGATGGTTTTGGGGAGAGAGAGTTCAGTAAAATGGTGAGGCAGGGAATTGCATTTTGAGGCATGTATGATGAGAGGTGATAATCCAGAAGCTATGAGAATAAAACTCCTTGGTTGAAAATTTTCTGGTAAAGGAGAGACACAGGAAGTAACAAGACTGAAGAAAAGAGTTGGGCTACATTATTTTATCATAAAGGAGCTTTAGGCTTGCCCGTGGAGTGAATGGATTGTTATGGGGAAGATGGAGGGATGGAAAATGTAAAGGAGGAAAGACAGCTGATAGAACCTAATGAGAAACAAGAAGGTTGAGGTCAAGAAAGCAGAGTGAAAGGTGTATCTTTGGATGGTGCTGATAGTAAAATTTCCAGCTAGACCAGCCAGAGGCCTTCTACCATTTCTTGTTTTGCCCCTCTGTGAATGGACTGCGTTCTTGTCAGCTACATTTAGACACATGACTTGGATATTCAGATGATCAATTTATTTAGATCTTCATCATCCCAAAGTGCTTGAAAATGTCCCCTCCTATCTTGTGTATATACAAATAAACAGCTGAGGCTTTGACCTTCTTTGATGTTAATGAACACACAGAATAATTTATGTAAAAAAAGACTGACGTAAAATATGAGTATGGATATGAAAACATGAGACACAATCTCAAATAGTTACTTTTCATATAGGTAAGCACATTTGGTGGTAGGACATGAAGAAAAAATTAGAAGTTCAGTTGTTAGAGCATCTGGTTTTTAGATAGTGAATATAGACAATAAGTTATACAATTTAATATTTTCTTCTGGGACCCCTGCCACGTGTAAGGTAGTATTAGCTAAGATTTTTCTATAAATTATTTTGTCATTCCATGCTTCACACCTGATTCATCAGTGTATGCAACATGTTACCATTAGTACACCTAGATTTAGACTGAGCATGTGAATCTTACCTCATTCTAATAAAGGGGAGATTATACTTCTTTTCTAAGGATGTAGGCTGTTGCCTTTTATTATATAATATTTTAATAGTCCTGTTAATGCTTATTTTATAAAAACTATGATAATGTATAGTAGTCTAATGATAATGAGAGCAAATTTAATTATAAGTGGTGCTGAGATTGTAGATCTCTCTCATTTTTAGATAACTTCCTAGGGAAATAATGATATTTACTGACTGTGACTAAGATTATCCTTATTGGCACTGCTGAATAATCTCCGAGAGAATTTTTATAGATAAGAGTAAAATAGCTTCACCCAACTTTTCGTCCTGTAATAAATAAAAACATAGAGATTTTGCTTTGTTTTCTTTTCTTTCTTTCTTTCTTTCTTTCTTTCTTTCTTTCTTTCTTTCCTCCTTCCTTCCTTCCTTCCTTCCTTCCTTCCTTCCTTCTTTTCTTCCTTCCTTCCTTCCTTTCTGAGAGAGAGAGAGGGAGAGACTGAGAGTGGGGGAGGCAGAGGAAAAGGGGGAGAGAGAACCCTAAGTGGACTCCAAGCTCAGCGTGGAGTCTGATGCGGGGCTCAATCGCACGAACTGTGAGATCATGACTGGCGCCTAAATCCAAAGTCAGATGCTTAACCTACTGAGCCACCCAGGTGCTCCTGTTTTGTTTTTAAAGATTATTTTGACTATGATTATTTTGGCATACATGTTGGACTTGCACTCACTTCTATTTAACACATATTTGTGCAATATCTACAATCTATGCCAGACCTTACTGTAGGTCTGAGAGTACTTTGATCAAGACAACAGACCAGTGGCTTTTTCCCTCACAGGATCATGTATCTCAGAATGGTAAGATTACAAGGGAGAGTAACAAATACATGCAGCATAAAGGACGATCATTTATGTTTTGAGGGCTTAGGGAATATCTGTTAGGTTTCTGGACTGGGCATTTCAGCAGGCTGTGGTATATTTCTTAGACAAAGTAAGTTTTGCGAGAGCATGGGCCATTCTGAAAGATCTGAGTATAAATTGAGGAATGGGAATATATAAAATGGTAAGCAGAGGATGGACTTTTATACTAGGGGAAATAAAGAATCACCGAAGGGTTGTTAGCAACATGGTGACTGGATTAAAATTGCACTTTGCAGACGTCTGATCAGTGAGGAGAATAAGGTAGATAAAACAAGCCTGGATGGAGTCAGGAATCTTTATTAGGCAGTAACGGAATTAATGCAGGCAGTATACCATGGTAGCCTAAACTAGTTCAGGTCTGTGCAATTAGAGAATAGATTTGAGGGGTACTTAAGAGATAGAGTCTACAGCTCCAGGTTCTTACAGGGGAATGAAGGAGGGAGAAGAAAGTATCAAGGAAGCCCAGGTTTCTGGTTTGGGAAAGTGAGTAGACTGGTGCTTTTCTCTAAACTTGGAGTCTCAGGAAGAAAATATAGTTTGGGGGGAGAAGAAATAAACTTCATTGTGGTCACATTGGGTTTAGCAGTCTCTTGTATCATCCCCATGGAGCTCTCAATTGGCCATCTGTTTTGTGGGCCTAAGGGTTCTGGAGAGAGAAGGTGAGCAGTTGTATAGCTGGAGATCATAGAGCTATGGTGGAAGGGTTGCTCCAGAAATATGTGGAATGAGAAGAGAGCCTCAAACAGGGTCTACAAAGTTTTTGTGTAAGGAGCCATGTAGTTAATATTTTAGGGTTTGTGGACTGTATTGTCAGAACTACTCAACTCTGCTCTTGTAGCACTGAGGTAGCTACAGACAGTACACAAGTTGAGTGGCTGTGGTTATGACACATTCAAAGTTAATTATGGGTGTGGAAATTTTAATTTCATATAGTTATCACATACCAATAAATATTATTCTTCCTTTGATTTTTGTTTTGGTTTGTTTTGTCAACCATTTAAAACTATACAGGTCTATCCTTAGTTTGTGGTCCAAACAAACAAACAAAATCACTGGGCTACATATGGCCCATGGGCCACAGTTTATAGACCCCTGGTATGGAACATTACCCTTCAGTTCACAGAAACCAAAGAGGAAATGATAGGCATTGAATCAGAAAGGTAGAAGAAAAAATTAAGAGCATAACATAAAAAATATATACATATTATATAATTTTGAGTTAGTTAGTTCTGACATTTGCGGTAACTGGCTACCAAGAAGTTAACAATTGCAGCAATACAATGAGAATTACAGGTAGTGGAAAGGTGGAGTTTTCAATAAATGTACTTCATTTACTATTATAAGTGTAATAAATATAGAGGTGTTTGAAAAGAGAAGTCCTCCATCCCCCTTTCTGCCATCATTCCAATCCCCAAAAGCCTGAGTTTAGATGTCCTAGAAACCTGAGTTCTGTCTATTCTTGGCTATCTCATAATAGCCAGTTAATTAATTTCTTCAGTCTCAGTTTATTTTTATGTAAAATAAAGATAATTTGGTGGAAAAAGAAAACAAGTGAGAAGACATGTACGCATATGCTAGAAATTGAGTTCACAGAGTTTGGGATAAATTAGAGCAGATTCTCTCTCTCTCTCTCAAAAAAACAAAAAACAAAACAAAACAAAAAAACAAACAAAAACATACCTAGCAGAGAGTATGGAACATATTTAAATACTTTTCAAATATTATTTCTCTCCTTGACAAAATATTTGCAATTTGATATCCTGTGTGAATTCTAATCATTCCCAGGGAAATTATCTTTTTTTCTGGTTCAGATAAGAATAGATGAAGTAATCCATATCTGTTGAGTAAGGGATTGAATGACCCTTTCTAAAATGGGAGCATCTGTGCATGGGCTATGCAAAATACTTGACTGCAACAGGTTCTCAATAGTTGCAAGTTTCTGGTGATGATGATACTGCTGCCACTGTAGAAGTGAGTCAAAGTGCTGGGTGAATTTTTGTATTTGTGCACATCAACAAACACAAATGTAAGAAAATTTGAGAAGCAATTTGGGGGAGGGAATACACGATTGTGTTAGAACCTAACTTTACCATTTATTTGACAAAGATAACTTAGGACAAGTTATTTAACCTCCTCACTAAGCCTCAATTTCATTATCTATAAAATGTGGATAAACTGTCTCTTTGTGGGTGATAGTGTGACTTAAATGAGAGGACATAAGATATCGAGCACAGTGGTTGACATGTAGTAGGTCCTCAATAAATATTAGTTCCTCCCATTCAGTTCCCTCTCACAAGAAAATCAATGTTGACCTTTTATTTCTACTTGCTGTGGACCGTTTGCCTTAAAGAACAAACTGAAATGAAAAAGAAGAGTTTTATTGATGTGTTTGCAAATGGGTTGTTGGGAACGTGGAATTTGTTAAATTTGAAGTCCATAAATTCCACTGTGATATGAGCCTCATGCAAAGCTAGAAAGAGGTCTATAATTTGTTTTATTTAAAACATTGAATTATGATGGCTCACTTAATAACTCCAAACTACTAAGCTAAACTACATTTGTGTTCAGAAAACAGTCATAAAAATCCCTGTTAGACATTTAATTACTGCACAAATTGTTTTATAAAGCATTGTAAAACAAACATGTTGATTAGCAGAAAAGAAATAGAGATGTGATTGCAAAAACACTAATCTTTTTAAATGTATAAATTTAGCTACAACCAAGTATTCTATCATATGGAACATTTTACCCCTGAAGGCTTGTCATTCTTTTGTAACCCTGTCCATTTTTAAAGATAATTCACATGCAGAATCTTTTCATGTGTACAAACTGAAAAGAGATTTACTGTATTGTTGTGAAAAATGCTTTGTTGTATTTTTTTCTTTAATAGAAACTTATATTAACATTTATGAACATGAATTTACAGAATCAAATTTGCAAAGACAGGCCAAAATCAATACGTGAGTAAATCATGAAATAAGTGAGTGTCCGACTAAGGAGATGGCAATAGTCATTAAGGTTCCGGGTGGGGGTGGGGAAGGAGACTTAATTATTGGCTCTCTTCAGACGAACAAATTCTGAAGTCGTCACTCAAAGCCCTTCGTATCTAAGGCAGAGGAATTGTCTTCCCAAGAATATTAATGTGATCTTCATCAACACCTTTTTATTTTTTTTATGAGATGTTAGCTCTAAATTCAAATCAGGAGGACTGCACTGTGACTTCTACTAGAGTAGAATTTATAGTGGGAAAAGTCCTTTTTAAGCCTCCTAACCTAATCATTTTGAAACTACAGCATAATTTTGGCAAGATCATTCATAGTTATAATTGGTAGTTATATAATAGATTAAACACATGCACATGTGAACACACCCATCCACCCCCCCACACATACCACACTCACATACATACAAAAAAAAAAACCCCACAAATTTCACAAGAGTGATGCACATCACACAGATAGTCTTATGATTTTGACTTAACGAAAATTCAAGACAGAGAGAGGGATGGAATGAGGTACAGAGTATGGGAAGGAGAGACAGAAAGGAGTGGGACCAGTTTTCGTTAGGGTATTCATTCAACAAATATTTCTTTAGTAACATGCTGTTACTTAGTCATTATAGTTGCAATGATGAATTAGAATTCTTATTTATATAAATTTTACAGTTTTGAAGGGAGAGAAAGAAATATAAACAATTTAAATCATCAGAGAAAAATATAACCATTAACAGACCACTGACTCACTTTGGAAAATGGAAGGAAGGTTAGGCTTCCAGAATGAGATGATATCATTAAATGCATTTTAGGACTTTTGAGGGCCTAATACAACAATGAGCACAATTCCATTCTGGGCTGTCATAACAAGGAGGAATGGGGTATGGTCCTTGTCCTCCAGGACCTTGTGTCTAACATCATATTGAGAAACCTGTTAACTGATGTAAAGAAAATAAATAAATCAAAGTTGTGAAAAATTGTATTGAGGAAATATACAAGACAGTCATGGCAAATATAGATGAGCAGCAAACCCACACGTAGGTTATAACTATCAACATAATCCATGGGCATTGAAGGAACACTGACCTATAAAAAGGTCTTCTTTAAAGATGAAAGAATTGTCTCTTCCAAGTTCTCCTGGTCCTATCCCAGATTCAATAACTCTGCTCTTTGTTTCTCTCTGCTGGCAAAAATATTGACACTGATGGAACATCAAATCCTCTTTACTCTATTAAATTTACAAAATTCAGATAAAGAGTGAAGTAAATCTAAAAGCATTTGTAGTATCTCCAATATGAGTGGAAGTTGCACCAATTTTGAACTAAATACCATTATAAAATAAAAACAGATTTTACTCGATTTCATAAAGTAATACTTAAATGGTGACTGAACTTTGGAGATTTTCTTTCATTAATTCTAGTGAAAAGACTTGAAACTGAATTTTTAAAAATCTTCCCTTGAGAGACTAATGATAAATCAAGAATGGAAACCATTATAGTAATCATAATCTTTGAGAAACCGACCTCTGAGCTGCTAATAAGCAGAATGGTCCCATTTCCATTGATTTTATGTTTTTCCTCTTCTCCACAGGGGGTAGATAATAAATCATGCAATGTGTTCTTATTTATAAATAGTCTAAATTGTTTTTTGTTTGTTTTTAGAGTTAGTAGAATAACACATTACTAAACTGATCTGTGATACATGTAAGAAGAACATGTGACCTCTTCAAACCTATATTTTTTCTTTTTTTTAAATTTTTAATGTTTATTTTATTTTGAGAGAGAGACAGAGACAGAGAAAATGAGTGGAAGAGGGGCAGAGAGAGGGAAACAGAATCCGAAGCAGGTTCCAGGCTCTAGGCTGTCAGCACGGAGCCCAACATGGGGCTCAAACTCACGAACTGTGAGATCCTGACCAGAGCTGAAGTCAGAAGCTTAACCGACTGAGCCATCCAGGCTCCCCAAACCTGTATTCTTATAAGAGATGCTTTGGTCTGAAGATTTTTACTTGTGAAACATTTCAGATGCCAATATCATGCGGTAGAGAAAAGAGATAAATCAAAGATGCACTGTTTTTTCATTTCTAGAATTGAATATTTCAGCCTTAATAAAGTAATACAGGCCAACAAAGGGGAAAATGATATTTAAATATCAACAGAGAAAATAAAAATAATACTTAAATCTCAGCAAGACAAAATGGCAGATTAAATTTCCTTGGTGCCATTGTGATATGCTGGACAGGGAATAGGGTATTATTTCCACTTTACTTTTTCAGGTCTAAACTGAAGCACATAGCATTTTTCAGTCTACATTTTACTCTCCCCCCCCCCCAAAGAACACATTTCACTCAAAGTGGAGATTATATAAAGCAGAAAATTCCTGAATTTGGATAACCTAGCTGTTGAATAAATCCCAACCTGTATAACACTGAATGTGTTACATTACATATTAAAACACTTTCTGCCTATGCTTGTGGTAGGCAGAACAAAGTGCTTGTCTAAACATGTCCATGTCCCAGACCCAGAAAAATGTGAATTACATTTTTGTGTATGTCAAAAGGGACGTTGCAGATGTGATTAAAATAATGACTTTAATATTATCCTGGACTATCTGGTGGGTCAATGTAATCACAAAGATCCTTAAAAGTGGAAGAAAGAGGCAGAAGAAGAAAGTCAGAGGTGAAGACAGAAGCAGTATGTGGATGATGTGATGTGAGAAAGATTCAGTCAACTATTTCTGGCTTTGGGTATATGAAAGGAGTCCAAGAGCCAAGAAATGTGGACAGCCCCTAGAAGCTGAAAAGGTAAGGGGTTGAATTTTCCACCTTGAAACTCCCCAAAGGAACACATCTCTGCCAATACATTGATCTTAGCCAAGTGAGACCCATGCCAGACTTCTGATCTACCAAGCTGTAAAATAATAACATTTGTGATGAAAAAAAAATTAAATTTGTAAAATAATAAGTTTCTAAATCACTGATTTATGATGATGTGTTACAGTTGCAGAAGGAAGCTAATACAGATTTTAGTACCTGGAAGTGGTTTTTATGATACAAGTACCTAAAAAATGAGGAAGTTACTTGGGAATTGAACAAAAGACAGAGGCAGGGAAATAGATTGTCTTCAAAGCTAGAGAAATAAGGATGTTAATGACTCTGCTAGTGAGGACTCAAGGAAGTGAAGAGCATGGTAGAGAAAACAGAGATCACCTTAGAGAGTACCTAAATCATCATAAGTGGACCATGAGGAGAAATATAGAGATTAAAGGCACTCTTTGTGAAAGAACAGAAGGAAATGAAGTACATGCTATTAGAAATTGGAGGAAAGGGAAACCTTGTTATAAAATGACAAAAACTTAGCAGAATTATGTTCTGTAGGTAGGTGGAAAGCAGAATTCATAAGTGATGAATTTGGATATTTAGATGATATTTCCATTGAAAGTATTGAATGTGTGGCCTAGTTTCTGTCTTAATGCTTATACTAAAATGTGAGAGGAGACAATGATTTCACTAATCCTTAGCCTACCTAAATGTAAAAGGATGCTAAAGTTTAGCGATTCACTGGAAAGAGACCAGGGTCTAGAGAAAAAGTCAATGGTATGTCTGGACAACCTTTTACTGATGTATCAGAAAAATTGAAAGGTCAGAATATTCAGGTACACAAAAGTCTCCATGAAGAGATTAAGTATGTGACCCCTCTAGATCCCCTAAGCCATTCCAGGAGAAGACAAAAACAGATGGGATTATCTAGGAAAAATATATGTGGAATACCCTATTTTAATAGATTGAATCTCAGGGCCTAAAGAAGAGACCCACAAGATTCTTGAGAATTTTATTACAGCAGAAAAAATGCCAGCTTGGACTAGAAAAGACAGAGAGGATACAAAATAAAAGAAGACTGACCACCAAACTGATACAGGTAGGAAACAGGCAAGTAAAAATACGTAGCCGTAAACATGTGCTACTTTTCGCGGAAAATTAAAAAAAAAAAAAAAAAAAAAAAGGATGATTCTGAGGGTGGGGACCAGAGGGTGGAGCTATGAGCCACAGAAACATTATTCTTAAACGTTAAAAGCAAAGGGAAGTGCTGATTCATAAGGGCATGTGTACCCCAATGTTTGTAGCAGCACAATCAACAACAGCCAAATCATGGAAAGAGCCCAAATGTCCATCGACTGATGAATGGGTAAAGAAGATGTTGTTTATATATATGATGGAATACTACTTGGCGATGAGAAAGAATGAAAACATGCCTTTGCAACAACATGAAAGGAACTGGAGGGTATTATGCTAAGTGAAATAAATCAGTCAGAGAAAGACAGATATCATATATTTTCATTCATATGTGGATCTTGAGAAACTTAACAGAAAACCAAGGGGAAGGGAAGGGAAAAAAAAGTTTCACACAGAGAGGGAGGCAAACCTATAAGAGACTCTTTTTTTTTTCTTTTTTCTTTTCTTATGAAATTTATTGTCAAATTGGTTTCCATATATAAGAGACTCTTAAACACTGAGAACAAACTGAGGGTTGATGGGGGGTGAGGAGAGGAGAAAATGGGTGATGGGCATTGAGGAGGGCACTTGTTGGGATAAGCACTGGCTGTTGTATGTAAGCCATGAATCACAGTAATCTACCCCCCAAACCAAAAGCACACTGTACACACTGTATGTTAGCTAACTTGACACTAAATTATTAAAAAGAGAGAGAGAGAGAGAGAGCGAGCGAGCCTGGTTAACTGATTTTGAAATTGCTTTAAACCAGTGGCTTTTTTTTTCTTCCATTTTTATCCTTTTTTTCCCCTTGTTATTATTACTTTTAAATTTTTAATTCAGGTATAATTAACATACAAGTTTATATTAATTTCAGGTGTGCAGTATAATGATTCACCAATTCTATACATTACTTAGTGTTCACTGTGCTAAGTGTACTTTTAATCCCCTTCATTTATTTCGCCCATCTCCTCACAAACCTCCACTCTGACATTTGTATCCTTTTTGAACCAAAATATCTAAAAATATTATCCTATGTCTGTATGACCACTACAGTTTGGGAACAAATGACTTGCTTTTTGAGTTCCATAGACTCACAAATAGAAGTTTTGTCCCAGGATCCTACCCAAGTGTCCTACCCATACCTAATTTAAATAATTTTGATGGGATTTTTGCTAATAAGATTTAGATAAGATATTGTACTTGAGTTAATGCTGTTTGGGGTTGAAAACTTGGGTGACTTTGAATGGATGAGTATATTTTGCATTTTTAATGAATGTGAATCTTTGGAACAGATTCACACACGTATCTGTGTGGAGTGTATTATGCTAAGTGAAATAAGTCAGTCAGAGAAAGATATCATATGTTTTCATTCATATGTGGAACTTGAGAAACTTAACAGAAAACCAAGGGGAAGGGAAGGGAAAAAAAAAAGTTTTTTTTTTTTTTTTGCCTACTGTGGTAGGCAGTATAATCCCCCGCCTCCAAGATTGTCTACATTCTAACCCCTGGAACCTGTAAATATGCTATGTTACATAGCAAAAGGCAATTTAAGTGGAATATGGTATTAGAGTTGCTAATCAGTTGATCTTAAGTAGATTTTTTTGTTTTTTGAATATCAAGGTAGGCCCAGTATAATCATATGTGTATTTAAAAATAAAAGAGGGAGACAGAAGACAGTCAGGGAAATGTGACTATGGGAGGTCAGCATGATGCTAAATGAGGAGTCAACTAGCCATTTTTGCCTGTGAACCTGGAGAAAGGAGGCCATAAGCCCCCCTTAGGAAAAGGTAAGAAAGAAGAAAGTGAGAAACCTTTAAAAACCTGAAAAAGTCAAGGAAACATATTGTGCCCTAGAGTCTCTGAAAAGAAATATACCCTTTTGACACCTTGATTTTAGCCCAGTGAGATCCACGTCAGATTTCTGATGTACAGAACTAAAGATAATAAATTTGTGTTTTAAGCCATGGAGTTTGTGGTATTTGCATAGCAATGATAGGAAACAAATACAATGCCATTATATGATGACTCATTTAAAGGCATCAAATTTGTAGTGTCTCTATCACAGAATTAGAGTCTTCAACTAATATTTTATTGTTTAAATGTTCCAGGATTGTCCTTTCTACTGGTTCTGTGATATATTTTCATTATCTTTGGCTTACTTTTTCACTCTTCTCTGTATTAAAACACAGCTCAAGAGGTGCCTGGGTGGCTCAGTTGGTTAAGCGCCTGACTTCAGCTCAGGTCAGGATCTCGCGGTTCTTGGGTTTGAGCCCCACATTGGGCCTGTGCTGATAGCTCGGAGTCTGAAGTCTGCTTCGGATTCTGTGTGTCCCTCTCTCTCTGCCCACCCCCCCACTCACGCTCTGTCTCTCTCTGTCTCTCAAAAATGAATAAACGTTAAAAAGAAAAAAAAAAAGAAATTTAAAACACAACTCAAAATTCTGCTGTTGTGTCTGGGTAATAGAAACTGGCTGAAGTTTCTCTCTAGGTACATGGATATATAGGTGTATATATGAAGATTATAATAAATGAAAAAGTCAATAGTGCACTTATATCAATTTTTTCTCTTTATATACTTCTTAAAAGTTTTTTTAAATGTTTGTTTATTTTTGATAGAAAAAGAACATGAGTGGGGCAGGGGCAGAGAGAGAGACACACACACAGGATCTGAAGCAGGCTCCAGGCTCTGAGCTGTCAGCACAGAGCCTGAAGCGGGTCTTGAACCCATAACTGTGAGATCATGACCTGAGCTGAAGTCGGATGCTTAACCGACTGAGCCACCCAGGCATCCCTATATACTTTTGAATAAATACTTATTTTTATTTTATCAGTCATCTCAAGTCATTACTTGATCTGAAAACAAGAAAGGTATATGCAAATAGTCTTTCGGTGTGTGCATGTGTGTGCATACATACATCATGTTTCTTTTCATATGTTACGAAAAGAGGACGGATGTAATTTGAAATGTTACGTCTCAATTATAGAAGTCAGATGTTGCACAGAATATTTCTAGAATGCTATATGAGTCAATATAGGACAGAAGGAAGTGTGTGATAATCATTGTTCTTGGAGTCATGATATTACACAATTTCCCTTTCCTAACAGTCCTGAAGATTGGAATTAGAGAGTCAAAATACAGATTCACTGCTATACCTTCCAATTAAACAGCTAATGAGCTAGAATGATGACCTTTTCTCCTGTCTGGTTGTAAGAATAATTAGATTTAAAAATACTTCATACATGAATGAAATCACTTTGTTGCCAGTCAGAGAAAGTGAAGACAGATCACCATACTTAATTTTACTCAGTTTGATAAAAGGCAGTTTGGCGTATGGGTACCAACAGTAGAGTTGCAATATTAATCTGTCCAGTATCACTAAGATATTGAAAAACAGGGTACAGAAAGCTGAATCATTAAGACTATGTGAAATGTTAAGAAAGAAAGAAAGAAAGAAAGAAAGAAAGAAAGAAAGAAGAAAGAAAGAGAAAGAAAGAAAGAAAGAAAGAAAGAAAGAAAGAAAGAAAGAATTCTGAATATTAAGAATCCTGAATGTTATACTGTGCTTTATGCTGGAATGAAATTCCAATTAACCAAATTATTCAAATTTCATGTTGTAATAATTTGGGTACACTGAGACTTAGGAAGAAAACATTTTTATTTAAAGAATTATTGCCAAAATCTTTCTAAAATAACATTATTCAATGATAATTCAAAATCTTGGATTGCTTCAAGAATCATCACACTGGATATAAACCTTAATTATATACTATTGGCCATATGGAATTAATAAGAAATAGGTATGTATGTGTGTGCATTCATCCTAGGAAATGCTTATAGGGTGGAGAACAGGATTCAAGACTACATCTTGTGTTTTATTCTAAGACCCGTATTCTTTCCTGTGATGATTCCATCATTTCTATTACAGTTAAATAAAATCTTTGAAATTTTATAGTATTTCTCTAATTTTAGAGGATTACAATGGTAATGTTTATTTCATGTTATCTAGAAATGCTGATTTCCTCAAAGGTTAGGTTTTGAATTAATATTTATCACAAAGCGTTTTAAAGAGATTCAAGGTCGAGGGAATATATTTTTGTTCCATGTTTTAGTTTTGCTTAATTCACCATTATTTGTGAAAATGGGAAAAGTCTATTGTAAATTAGAACTCTCTGGTAGTCACTGTTAAGGCCTAGTAGAGGAGGATATGTTTTTGGTTAAACAGAACTTCCTTCTATTATTTCTTAAAAACAAAACCAAACAGAAGGTCAAGGCTTGATACTAATTGTGCTCCTTAATTGTCACTCCTTAATACCTTCAATATTGAGAATTTAAGTTTTTAAAAGCATATTCATTGCAAAAGGTCTTACTCAATTTTTTTTTCTTTTGATAGCCTTTGCCTTGTATAGCTTAATTGGCTTTTAGACCACTTCCATCTGTCTAAAAGACAGTTAAGTAATGACTACAGCTCTCTATGTATTGTAAATTCATGGCAATTAATTACTTTAAACAAATTTTATACTGAGAAATGGAGAACACCAACTTTGTATTCAATTCTTGATATGTTGTCATTTAGAAAATGAAGACAATAATAACACATGATATATACATACATATAAATAGTGAATACATGGAATTTGTGAAATACATATTTGTTGTTACTCTTCTTTTTTTCAAACACACTTTTTTTTTCAGGTAATACTCCTATATGTTAGATAGAACTAGTATTTTCTGATATTGAACATAATGTTTTCAGGTTCCAAAAAAGATCAACAAAACATAATTTGAAAATATTGAACATTCTCATAATTGAGAACCAAAGTGTTATATTAAAAATATCTGGGTATATGATACTTTTAAATCATACTTGTTTTTCATACCTTTGTAAAGATTGCAAAGCACAGAAATAATATTGACAAATGATATCTTACTCTCATTAAAGGCCCTGGTTGTCTGATTATTGTAAATCAAAGAGTTCATTTTACTCAGTACATTCCTTAGGTTGCTTCAAATTTAGTTGTCAAAATTTCGATGTAGTAATTGTCATCAGTTAGTTCACAGGAGCCTAAGTGCTGTGTCATCCCTGATAAATTGTGCTGCCATAAAGTAACATTAATTATTTCTGGTCCACCTAGTAGACATCAACATCAAGATTTTTCCTCAGCTTTCATCTTATGGCTGAAGTAGCCCATTCATCATCTTTTTAGAAATGAATGGGATTGGATCATGAAATATTTTTATGATTGGCAGGCTTCATGGTGGATGTGAATAGGCAGTGGTCAGCAAAGACCTTGCAGATTTATTTTACTGGTCATACTCCTGCCTCCAATAACTCACTACTTCTTCATGCTGGAAGCTTTTAGAGGTCAGAGAGGTGGCAGTATGTGAGTAGAAGCAAGCATGATTTCTAGATCATATCCATAGTCCCTTTGATTTTTTATGAGCATACAGAGAGCACCTACAGACATAAAAACAATAGCAACCACTTTACCATTCAAGTCCTCTGGATCCAAGTCTGATGATTGTCCAAGGTCATAGTGTGTAATGGAACCTGTTGGAAGTTTACGTGTGAAGAGCTAAGTTCTAGAATAGAAACCGTCTAGGGGAATCACCCCAGCAGATTCTTAACTAATATTTAAGGAGAAACTCGTGGGCAGTAGAAGCAGCACCCTCATAGAAGGTTTTTCTCAATGACAGTCTGCTGTGCCAGAGAGATCCAACAAGGTAAACGTTGATCAAAGTAGGGAGTAATTCCAGATCTCCCAATGTGCCCTCCACAAATTTATTAACCTGAAATTCCCTGTTCTGAACCCAGAAGAGTGAAATTTTTTTGAGGGCTGTGGAAAGCAGCCTAAATGAAGTTCAGTGTTGTAGGTGTGTCGTTTTTGAAATCTATTTGCTATTAAGCTCATAAAACTCATCATCTTTGGCCCTCAAGTTTAAGTAAATACTGAAGAAGATACATTGTCAGCCCTGAATTTTTGACTTGATTAAACTTGGACTCCTATTCTAGTATAATAGTCATTTAACTTGATTATGTTAATGCAAAATGTATCACAGAGGGTATACTGAAATGCTTTGCATAAATTGAATGTTTTCCAGTGAATTTTACTAATATTTTACAGATGTTTTAGTGCTGCAGGCTTGTCCATTTTCTTTTCCCTGCTTGCTGAACAATATCTTGTATTATGTTCTTTGGTATACATTAATGAGGTTTATGCTTTATTATAGGCATAGTACTTTATCATATTCCCTAGAATTTTTCACTGCATTCCTAATAAATTCTCTATCAGAAATGTGAATTCAGGAAGAGACCTGAAGGGTCTCCTATTGAGGGTCCACATTTCCTGGGTAAGAATAAAAATTAGGTGAGTTTTGTTCACCTTCTCACTTGATTGTATTCTTTCATTCCAAAACTTAAATGAAAATATTGTCATCACAAGTTCTCCAGACATTTTTGATATACATTTATCCACACAAGCACTCTGAGCACAGATCTGTGCTATTCATCCTGAGTGGTTTTTTAACTCATTGTTTTTTCAAAGTAATGTGAAAAAAATAAAGTATTTCTTAGTGGATATACATTGAATTTGTAAGATAAATTAATAATGATTCCTGCCAGATGGAATTGAATTTCTCTCCGTGTCTGTGTTGTGCTGTTATTCTCCTTGGTATAGTGTCCTTTCCATTCATCAGAATCCTTTTATGTCTCAGGTTCTAACTTCACTTCTGTTCCCTTAAAAGCTCATTCTAGGGCAATACCTCCTTATGAATCCTAATCATCGTTTAATTAGGACCATACCCTGCCATTACTTTATGTCTTATATTTCTCAAAGTGCTTATCTGAGTAGGTGTTCAATAAATATTTATTGACAAATTAATTTTTCTATTAACCCAGTAACTTTATTTTAAACTGATTTTACACATTGGCAATTGTACATGTAATTGTGTAATTCATGACTGCCAAAGGAACAATGATCGCCTCTAAATATGTCTTCTCTTACAATGTAGACACTTTTTCATGAAATAAAAACACACATACAGATTTTCCAAAGGATAACATTCGTTGCAGTATTTTGTCTAGCCAAAGCTACATTACTACCCTCAAGGAGATATAAGACAGCAATGTTACTATTTTTTCTTTGTTAAACAATGAAAAATAAGCCAGAATAATCCAAAAATAAACCCAACTTATACCAGGTTTTAAAATCTTTGACATACCCATCCGCCTCTTATGGATTTTCTAACTTTCAAAGTAAGAGGGAGGATCAGAGAGACAAACTCTGCCGAGCTGGGAGATATAATACTCCTTGACAACAGATTTTTTTGCCGTCTCCTCTTTAAAAGCCTTTGAGGTTCTTGCATTTAACCTTTTCAGAGGCAGCACATTCCTGATGGAGCTCCTCTGACATCCAGCATCTCACAAAAGCACGCAGGCTTAAAAACTCCCAGGTCTGGCACTGCGAGCCCCAACTTATGATATGGAATGGAATCTCCTATCACTAGGAGGGAAGAAACACGATTCATCTCAAACATACGCAGCTGAACCATTTCTGTCTCCTTAATCTCTTTGTAGAAAATGTCTTCTTCAGGAGTTTGATTTAGATATTGAATAGAAAAAGTTAGAAGGATTTTAAATGCATTCTGAAATTTTGTTCTGGCAAGAACTCCTCAGATTTTCATCTTCTCTTTAAATTACCTTTTTTTTTAACCTTCTAAGAAATGGTAAAATGTTTTTGAAAGCATAATATAAAAGAGTGAATACCCTTTTGTAAGTATGGGTAAGGCATTCAACACTCTGTAAATAGGATCTCATTCAACTTTGTACTTCACATAAAGACATATTTTGATGATTTCAAGAAAAATGTAAAATGATTCCAATACTTTTAATGCAAAGGTCCTTCCTTTTAGCTTATAAGGGATATGCTCCTTCTAAAATGTTGTCTATGAATTATGGAGATAATTGATCTTCAATATCTCTAGTTAGCATCTCTGACTCAGAAATAAAAACAGAGGAGCCATACAGAAAGAAGGAAAGAAGAAAAGGAAGGAAGGAAGGAAGGAAGGAAGCAAAGATGGAAGGAAGGAAGGTAGCGAAGGTAGCAAAGAAGGGAGGGAGGGAGAGAAAAGGAGAGGAAGGAAGGAAGCAGACATTTCATGGCAAAGAAAAATCTATTTCCTTTTGTTTGTGTCAAATTTTTATTTAAATTCTAGATAGTTAACATATAGTGTAATGTTGATTTCAAGAGTATAATTAAAAAAAAATAACATTTTATTTAGTTTTTTGAGAGACAGAGAGACACAGAGCATGAGTGGGAGAGGGGCAGAGAGAGAGAGGGAGACACGGAATCTGAAGCAGACTTCAGTCTCTGAGCTGTCAGCACAGCAGAGCTTGAACCTACAAAGTGTGAGGTCATGACCTTAGCTGAAGTCGGAAGCTTAACCGACTGAGCCACCCAGGCACCCCTCAGGAGTAGAATTTAATGATTGATCACTTACATATTATACCCAGTGCTCGTCACAACAAGCACCCTCCTTAATACCCATCACCCATTTAGTCCATTCCCTGCCCACTTCCTCTCTGATAACCAAGTTTGTTCTCTATAGTTAAGAGTCTTCTTATGGTTTGCTTCCCTCTCTCTCTCTTTTTTTTTTACCCCCTTACCCTATGTTCATCTATCTTGTTTCTTAAATTCCACATATGAATGAAATCGTATGGTATTTCTCTTTCTCTGACTGACTTATTTTGCTTAGCATAAGACACTTTAGCTCCATCTACGTCATTGCAAATGGCAATATTTTATTCTTTTTGATAGCTGAGTAATATTCCACTGTGTATGTATACCACATCTTCTTTATCCATTCATCAGTCGAAGGACATTTGGGTTCTTTCCATAATTTAGCTATTAATAGTTCTGCAAACATCATGGTGAATGTGCCCCTTTGATTTAGTATTTTTGTATCCTTTGGGTAAATACCTAGTAGTGCAATTGCTGGATTGTAGGGTAGTTACATTTTTAACTTTTTGAGGAACCTCCATACTGTTTTCCAAAGTGGCTGCACCTGTTTGTATTCCCACCAACAGTGTATGAGGGTATGTCTTTCTCTGCATCCTTGCAAACATCTGTTATTTCCTATGGTGTTAATTTTAGCCATTCTGACAGGGGTGAAATGGTATCTCATCATGGTTTTGATTTGTATTTCTGTGATGATGAGTGATGTTGAGAATTTTTTCTTGTATCTGTTGGCTATCTGTATGTGTTTGGCACATTCATGTCTTTTCATGTCTATTCATGTCTTTTGCCCATTTCTTAACTGGAGAAAAATGTATTTCTAATCTATATATAATTTTATAATGGCTTCTCTTAATACATAGACATAAAACAACTAGCTGTTAATTCAAATAATAAGATTTTTTTTAATTTTTGTGTCCTCTCTCACAAATAACTAAAATGTTTCCACGATTAGATTAGATAATTCTATAGCTTACCTCCATATTATCTATATTAAGTGCCTTCCTAGAGAGTAACTCTATCATTTATCATGATCAATTTAAACATAAACTTCTCAGGTTTCCTGGGTGGCTCAGTTGGTAGCACATGGGACTCTTGATTCCAGGGTCATGAGTCCAAGCCCCCTGTTGGGTTTGGAACCTCCTTAAAATAAAAAATAAACAACAACAACATGAACTTTTCATTTTTCTATAAGGAGGTGGCAAAGATAGAATAAAAATTATGTACTTTAAACTCAGACAGACCTGACTTGAATCCTGGTATTATTATTATCATTATTATTATTTTAATTAACAGCTAAATTGAAATATAATTTCCATACCTTATAATGCACCCATTTTTAAGGACAATTGTAAGACTTTAGTGTATTTACAGAATAGTGCAAATATCCCCACAATCTAATTTTAGAATATTTCCATCACCCCCAGAATAAACTGTGTACCATTTACAGGCACTCTTCATTCCTACCCTAATCCTAGGCAACCACTAACCTACTTTATGTCTCTATGAATGCTGGTACTGATAACCCTCTTTCAAAAACATGCACATTGTCATTCTGAGAAGTGAGGCAGTCTTCTCAAGAACAAATAGGTAATAAATCCCATATTTTATATGTAGAGAATGCTTGTGACAACCCCTATAAATCATTCCCTGCTATTTTCCCTATTTTACAAATGAGGAAATTGTGATAGAGAATGGTGAAGTAACTTTCCCAAAGTTACACATTTAGAGAAGAATGAAGGAGTGAGAATAGAAAGACAGATTTCCTATACTCCTAATCATGGTGCTGTTTGCTAAAGCTGATCAATACAAAGGAGGTTATGAAAATGAGAGAGATTTAAATTTGTAACATTTTAACCTCTAATTTGTTTTTTAAATAAAGATGGACTTGACACCAATTGTATGCAAAGCATTATGCTAGGCATTAAAGAGAAATAGAACTGAGAATAGAACTAAGGTATTTCTCAACAGACAAAGAACAATAGGATAACCACTAAAGCAATGGAATGGGTGAAGACTGATGGAGTCAAGAATAGGGTAGGTGACCTGCTGTGGGATGAGTACAGAAGCAGTCAGACTGGAAACACAAGAAGAAATTTTACTATAGTAAATACCACTTTAAGATCAAATCCCAGTAGCACAAATTATTAACAAAGTTTATCTTCATCTATGAGGCAGGGACAGCTAGCCAACTGGGGTTGCTGAGGGTAGAAAAGGAAGTTCTAAATATTTTAAACATCTTAACAAAATAATGGAAGCATCATTTCTATTCTAAAACTTAAAAGGGGCATAATAGTGTAATGTAAAAGCAAAAATACATTTTAATCCCCATTTCTGCATTTTAAACACCCTGAATTGTCTTATTGGCCAATTGGGCAAACAACCTTTCATTCCGCAAATATGCACTGAATGCCACTTTGAATATAAAGAGGTTAAGACTCGGACCTTGCCCTGTAGCAAGTGTTCAACTGTAAGTAACCATGACACTTGCTGTGGAAAGCTGAGTAGACACAGGGATATTTTAAGGAAGGTTTCTTTGAATCTGTGGTAGTGAATAGGTAAAGATTCTCAGAAAGGAGTTGTTTAAGCTGGATCTTAAAAGATCAAGAAAACAAATTCAGGCAAAGGGCTTAAACTGGGACACAAATTTAATGAACTTCATAACTTCATGATACACTAATTCCATCTGTTTATGAGATAATGTCCCACAGCCTAAATAGTGTTATACCCTTAACACTATTCTGAACAGCATTCTTAACAGTATTTTTTAAATAAAAATATGGACAAAGCAGTGTGGGAGTATACTGGAACAAAGCAAAGATAGATTATTAAAGCACAAAAATCCCAGTTGTTTTTATTTTCCTAAAATTAATCAACAGTTTTGGAATCAGTAGTTTTCCATTTTCCTCAGCAGCATTCAATATCACTAGATTTCAATATGGATGTGAACATTTGGAAGAAATATTGGACCGTCTGTTCTTTCCTCCACTCCCCTTTTATTGCACATAAGAGAATTTGAATTTCCATTGCCATAGAACTTGGATTTTTCAGGTCACTGAAACACACTCTGCTGATTTCATGGCCCTGATCTCTGATTGCTTGGGCACAGGCACTGCTTTCTTACATAAGTGAAACAAGAAATGGTTATTCCCATTCAGGCTTTCTAAATCAGGCCTAGAAATAGGGATTGGGGTAATTAAGGTATAATGTTCACAGTAGAGAAGTATATGAAGCAATAAATAGTGGTTGAGGTTGGTTAAACGCCAAAATGAAGCGGCGATGTTTGATAACCACTAAAGCTATTTATGGTAAATATACTCCTAGACCAGGAACATTAGTCCCATTAGATGACAGAATTTAAAAAGCAATAAGAATCCATAAAAAGTAAAACATGCAATTTTCTTTCTTTGTGAGGGATGTAAAAATGCTGAGTTGTCTGTTTTTTCAATTGATAATGCATTTAGCACATAATTTAGGTGAAAAGGTAACATAGTATAAACAAAAATATTTATTGGCAATAAAAGGTTATTAAATATAAAATAGATTGCTGGGGCTGAAATTATCATAGCTGGAGAAGAGAGGTATGTCAGGAGAAAAAGAGCAAATATGCAAAAGAGATTTAAATTTTGCTCATATGAAATTTTATAAAATTGAACAACTCCTGATTATAATAATCCCATACATTTTGCAAGGGAAGGGGCCATAAAGTCTTAGCAAGGGCAAGAACACAGATTTTAGCAATTCCTGAAATTTATTTCATCAATGTTTTCTGATAAACAGAGGACCTCCAGGCAGTATTTTTGTCTCTTGGTTTTATGATTGTGTTTGTGTTTGTTTTCTACTGAACCATTCCCTATGCAGAATAAAGCTTAAATGCCTTTATATTACATTCAGTCACCTCCAGAGGATGCTCAACCTTTCCTAATAGATTTATATATATTCATATGGTATAAACCATACTCTCAAAATTGTAACGATTAAAGGTTTTACAAATTAGCATGATGGATGTGACTCATTGTATAATTGGTGCAGACTTATTTTATTCTTCGGCTGTGTCTAGGGAAGTTTTAGTTTGCCTTTCAAACTTCTGCCCACCATGTCCTTTCTTTCAGTTCTGTCACACGAGACAGAAGAGAGTTCATTCCTAAAACATTTACAATGACAAAAAGTCCAAACAGTGTTTTCTTGTAGGAAGCAAGAGTACAAAAATCTATTTTAATTTATTGTGAACATTTCTAAAAAATAGTAAATGTTCTACTGACATAAAAATCACTCAAAAACTTTTAGTAAAGTTTTGCAGTATCAGGAGCTGATATTTTTCAGCAAGCTGTGGGTGGGTAATAAAATGTGAGGTGAGCAGAGTCAGTGCTTCATGGACATTTTGGATGATGATGTGAGTAATGTGTCTTCAGGATCCACAATTGGAGAATGTTAACGATTGTTCTTAGGTTCTGATGCAATGGTACAAACATGGGAGGTTCTTAAAAGTGACTGAGATATGAAACAATCTCATATAATTAGGTGAACAAGGTGGAAAAAGAATGTATTTAGCAGGGTTATGTGTAAGACTCAAATATCTATATGGAGTAATTACACAGTCAAGCTTCAGTTATAACTCCAGGAGCTCTCATATCTTTGGCTATTTTTTCTTTATTTCTTCCCATTACAGTTTTTTTTCCTTGATATTTATCTTTTCTCCACAAATAGTCTTCTAAAGTCTGTAAACAATATGATGAGCTCTTTAATATGTCATTAGATTATCCTGCTATCCTCAAGTTACAACATTTTTCAGGTCTTGGTTTACATTTTCTATCACAGAGCGTATTTCCTAACCTTCAATCCAAAGTTCTTTCTGCCTCCTATTCTCTGTGTCAATACTCTGTTTATTTCATAATACTTACAAGTATTTGTAAATATCTATATTTACCATGTCTCCCCTATTTGCCTCCAAACTCTAAGCTCCATAACGAAATCTCTTCTATCTCCTTCACTATCATATCCCTAGCACTTAGGATGGTTACTTATGCACGCAAATGGCATAATATATATTTGGTGAGAGAAAGATGGAATGAATGATATTTTCTCCCACACAATGAGCTTTTCTCCATGGCTCACTAACTCTAGCGACAAGAATTGAGTTACTTGTAAAATTCACTGATGTGAAACATGGTATTTCTTAAACAAGATTATGTAAAAGATTCCAAATTTGAAGGCGAGTTGAGCTTAAAAAATTCATACAACATTTTTTCTGTAAGTGGTTTTGGAGTGAAAAACAGGCCACAAAATCTCAAATTTGAGTTAGACTGAGGAGCTGTTTTACAGGCTGCATGCTAATTCAGTTCAGTTCAGTTTAATTCATTGTTATTTTAAATATCAAATAAAATTCACTCTGTGTTGCATAGAAAGGTGAAGACAGAATTCACTTGCTGTGGGAGCTTCCAATTAGGTGGGCGACTCTGATGATTACATATATAAAATAATATAATGCAAGCCAGAGTTTACTATGTGTCATCAGAAATATGTATGTAAAGAACTGTAATCATCTGACGAAGGGCTTAGAAGTCACTGAGGAGATGGGCCGTATGGAATAAGAGCATAGGCAGAAAGAAGACCATAGCACATGTAAAGATGAAAGAGTAAGAGGTGTTCAGGGGATGGGATGTACAAGAGTTTGCCTAGAATTTATAGCATATTTAGGGAACTACTGAGAAATAAGGCTAGAAGTGGGTTGGAGCAACCTAGGGGAGGATCTTAAATTCTCAATATTCTTGGGTTCCTCTGCAGTTTTAAAGCTGGTACTCCATTCACTCTGTATAACACCCACTATTTTATTTTTATATTGTTTTATATTTTCTCTGGGGGAAGAGGACAAATTAATTTAAACTTTTGTGCTTAAATGGATTTTAAATTAGCATCTACCAGTGTCATTTTTTTTAAAACTTGTTTCTTATAGGATAATGAACTGAATATTTTCTCCTACATTCAGAGACATATTTGTCTTTATTTAAAAATATGACTAAATAGAATCAAAAGTATCTAATGCTCCAACTATTAGCTTGAACTAGATCCAGTGTTTCTTCCCTGAACTCTGGGTCATCCTTCGATCGTCAGCTCAAATTTAGTTTCCTTGGGTTTAATTCCCTTCCCTGATGCACCTGGTGTCCAGCAGAGCTCCCAGTTATGTATACTCTTATATCTGGTCTTTTAGGACACTTTACAACATTGGTAATTGCAATCCTGACTTATTCACTGAATAAGTGTCATGACTGTGAGCCTTCTTGGTCAATGCAATATATCCAGCAGCTAACAGAGACTGTGTTACCAAAGACAAGTCAGTAATGGTGTGCCTGGGTGGCTCAATCAGTTGGGCCTCTGACTTCACCTCAGGGCATGATCTCATGTTTCATGGGTTTGAGCCCCACGTTGGGGCTCTGTGCTGACAGCTCAGAGTCTAGAGCCTGCTTCGGATTCTGTGTCTCCCTCTCTTTGCCCCTCCCCTGCTTTTCTTCTGTCTCTCTCTCTCTCTCTTAAAAATAAATAAACATTAAAAAGAATTTTTTTAAAAGACAAGTCAGTATTTTGCATAATTAATGAGTGACCAGTGATTTTTTTATTAATAATTTTAGGGATATTACTTCTCAAAATTATCAATATCCCGTATAATAATATAGATAAGTTTTTATGAATCAGAGGATCTTAGCATGCAGATCTGCAATTGTACACATTCATTGTTTCAGCTTAAATAGGTGAAATAAAATTTGTGCCTGGAAATCTTTGGTTTTCCAGGTTTTCCTGCAAATCTTTGGTTTTCTATTTTATACACACATGTATGTATGTGTATATATAATCTTCATTTATACAGATCTGCTTTTTAACCCTGGAGTCTAGGAGTGGTATCTTATAGCAGTGATCCTTTGAGTTTATTTCTGCTATGCTTCTTTAGTCCTAATGATAATCTGCATGAAATAGTTATGTGTGCTTCTAAAATACTGAGCCAAATGAAATGAATACATTTTTAAATGGAAGTTGCTAATTGCAACAATGATGTTGTCTTTAACTATTTTCTATATTTAATAACCTCAATTTAGCTAAATAAATATCAGAGTCCTGTTTGAAAGTAATGTTATATATAAGTTTCTGAAATCCGTACATTCAGATATTGCAACCAATTTACCTCTATTTGCGATGTTTCTCAGTGAAGCAAACAAGGGATCCTGTTTTATTTTGTTAGTATTTATCCTGCAGATTAGAACACTTTTCCTTTTGTCTTATGACACATCTAAGCAACTATCTAAGCAGTTGGATTTAAGATTTAAGTAAGCTCAAAATTTGATTCCTTTTGTGTATTCATTAACTTCATGCAGACAAAGCAGATGGTCACTTGTATGAATGCTTATACATTTATAAAGAAAATCAATTAGCACTACCTCTGTGGAGTTCTTACCTTTTTCCTCCTTAAATTCTCATCAACAAATGTATTGATAGAGTCAGCTTTTGGCACGTGCAAATTCCCATACTTGTGTGCAAGCAGAGAGACCTTTACACATGTTAAGGAAGCTTGAAAAGAATCAAGAAAAGCACAGGCGAGAGAGTGAAAGAGAGGGAAGGGAAAGAATGAGAGTGATAGATAAAAACCATGAAGGATCAGAGGAGCACCCTACAAGCACACTCAGGAATCTGCCATTAATCATAAGGAGGAACACTTTTTCAGCAATTCCTAAGAAGGCTTAAGAAAGTGTTTATTGGGTGGACTGTACCTGAGCATTTTTAAAAAATAGGAAAGTAATGTACACAAATACTGAAACTCCATGAGGATAACTGAGGTGCATGCAGAGACTTGTTCCTGGAAGTTGATCACTAATCAAGCTGTCTGGAGTCAAGGGTAATGGGACTAAGGTTCTCTTTTCAGCTTTTTCTGTACAGTTCATTTTTGACACAAACCAGCCTGCTACTACTACAATGTGGGCAAATAGCCTGCCAAGCTCTTTCAAGTGTGACGTGGCTGTGGGGACTTGGGGAAGATGTTTATAGGTGACTAAAAGTTGAGTTTCCATATCCATTTATTATTTTGTTTATACTTATAATGAGGGGGGTGTCATTACTCTAAGATTAGAAAACAAAATAATATTGCATGAGACTTTTTGTTTATTTTTAGTTGCTGAATTTTTTTATCCTGCAAAAATTTAAAAATGAGGGGAAGGACTGTTTCTGCTTTTTGTTTGTTTATTTGTTTTTTAGATTCCACATGTAAGTGAAGTCTTAGGGTATTTGTCTTTTTAGTCTAATTTACTGCACTTAGCATAATACTCTGTACGTTCATCCATGTTTTTACAAATGGCATGATGATCTCATCTTCTCTATGGCTGTGTAATATCCCATTTGTGTGTGTGTGTGTGTGTGTGTGTGTGTGTGTGTGTGTACCACATCTTCCCCATCCATTTGTCTACCAGTGGACACTTAGCTTGCTTTCCTGTCTTGGCTATTGTAAATAATACTACAATAAATACAGGGGTGTTTTTTTCTTTTCATATTAGATAACTACTAGACAGGAGGGGACAGGGAGATGGGTAAAATAAGTGAAGAGAAGTAGAAGATAAAGGCATGAGTAAGTTAACAGTTATAGCATGAATAAGTCATGGGAATAAAGGTACAACATAAGTAATATAGTCAATGATATTGTGATAGCATTGTATGGTATCTATGCTTGTGGTGAGTATAGTATAACATAGAAACGTGTCTAATCACTATGTTGTACACCGGAAACTAATGTAACATTGTATGTCAACTATACTAAAATTTAAAAAAAAAGAAAAAAAGGAAACAAAATGAAGGAATGTAGTTCTCCCAAAATATAAGATTCATGATCATTTCCATAGGTCCAATATTTAAGTACCGTGAGAGAAATGCTGACAAGTTTATCGCAGTTAGTGGTCCTTCCACTATAAGGATGTAAAGAGCACAGATGCTTATTGTCACAGTTCCAGCATTATTGACTTGTTTGCTAGTATGTTTGAGATGTAGTCATGGTTTCAACCATAACCACATTTCCAAAATAACATTACCTAGAACATGTAACCTCTACTCATATGATTTTAAAATATTTCTAGATACGTAAATTTTGCAAAAATGGCGTATCTGCTCTTCATAACTCTTCAGGTTGCAAATGGATGAAACTACAAATTTCTCATTCTGCTTTATCTTGTTCTTAAAATCAGTTGTTTTTACCCCATGTTATTATGTTAACAATCAACAAGTATTAATTTTGTTATTAAAAAGTTCCTCCAACAAAATATATATCTATTAACTAAACAATATTGACTTTGTATCTATTATAAAGTATGAATACATCTTTAATTATTTCTGTGTTTGTTGTCAATTAGGATTTTTCCATTATTTCACATGTTGAAACAAGTTTTTAGTGAATATGATGAAAAACTATAGTTATGCAACTTTGATTATTTGTGTATTTTTGTACTCAAGTTTCCTAAAAGTAAAATTTGCCAGGTTATGGAGATTCCATATTTACAAAAAATTAGTAAATCTAAAGAAAATAAACTAAATTAAAAAAATAGATAAATATTTTATAAGTCTTAATTGCTCTCCAAAATATTGTTATCAGTTTATAAATTCACCAATATTATATATGCTTGTCTTTCCCTCACATTCTCACCCACAATGTACATGTTATAAAGGTGTCTTCATACTTCAACCATTTGGATATCACTATTTTACACTCTCCTATTAACTATGCTCTCTTCAGATGTTTATATCCTCATTCATGGTCTTAGTGCCGGAACTTAACTTTTCCCTCCCATCTTAAGTGTCATTTTGTGCCTCCTGTATTCCCCAAAGTGTGTTTGTTGAGACTTTCTGCACATAATATTTCTTAGAGCCATAACTTAAAACAATTTTTTAATGTTTATTTATTTTTGAGAGACAGGCAGAGTATGGGTGGGGGAGGGGCAGAAAGAGAGGGAGACACAGAATCCAAAGCAGGCTCCAGGCCATGAGCTGTCAGCACAGAGCCTGACACAGGGCTTGAACTCACAAACCATGAGATCATGACCTGAGCTGAAGTTGGGCGCTTAACCACTTAACTGACGAGCTACCCAAGTGCCCCTAGGGCCATAACTTTTGTGTTAGTATTACTTTTATTCCTGGGAAGCTTGACTTGGGAATAAACTCATATATTTTCTGAGCACATATTTATTTGTTTGGTAGACTCACATCATGGTGCAAAAAGTATTTAATATAAATAGGTAAAATTTAGAGTGTCTCCTAATATCCTATATAAAATTTATCTGGGAAGGGAGTTCACGAGAAAAAGACTTCCTCAAAGCAAGAGGTAAACAATCTTCACACTAGTATCCTCAAAATACTGTGTGTTTATGTTGGCAGTGGTGGGGGGGGCATAGAGGGATCCTTTACTACATAAGGACTAACTTTTCAATAATTTTTTTCCTGGCCTATTGATAAAAATTGGAATCAAGTAAGCTGAGTCATTTAAAATATTCTCTTCAATTCAACGTAAGCTTCTAAGAGACCTAAGTAGCCAATGATTTTATCTTGACACTGAGATTTTTTTATAGCAAAAGTAGAATTGTAGGAGATTTGATGTTGTGATACTTCCCCCTCATCACTTATTTAGATTGGCAATTATTATATTCTGTACTAAAATAGAACATTTATTGCATAATGGCAGCTGTCAAAATAATGTTTTCCTATTGTTTTAGTATCTTTTATGACCTACATGCAAGCTAGAAGATAAGATTGTATACCTAGATTGGAATGATTAAGGTTTCAAATGATATTATACTTGTTACAGCACTAGGAATTATTTTTGTTATTTTAAGGTGGTGAGAAGTACAACATTTATTACTATTTTATTGGCAATTGCACATGAATATATATGAGATACATAATGTACATACACACACAGGCACACACATACCTATAGAAATTATGTAATTTAATAGAAAAGAACTATTAGGACATTGATAAGCATGAGCTTTTTGAAATATTTCAATCAACTATATATTTTGAAAGCTTTGGAGTCCAAACTGAAAAGAATGGTAAATAATCCTGTTAGACCACATAGGTTTATATCTTTGGAGTTTCCCAGTTTCTTCAAACATAAATCTTAGTCACAGAGCTGGCATTGGCAGCCAGGTAATAGGTGGGCTTAATAACTTTTATTGTATAAAGTATTTTATACTTTACTAAGAAAGTAAAAAAAAATTGCCATAAATATTGCTTACTCTTACCTACTTGACGATAGAATGGATTTTAGACAATCTTAAATGATTTGGTGTTTCAATAATTGCCTATTTGCTTATCCATCTGTCTTTCTTTCAAATATTTGGTATAAATTGAATGGATAGGGATAGAGATCTCATTCAGAACAGGAGATAGAATCTTTTCAAGGTATTTGGCAATCCTGAGAATTTTGAAGTGTTGTATTGAATGAAAGAAGAGAAACATTGTCAGTGGAAAGGGCCACCAAACACTGATATAGTCGAACAGTGTAAGTGCCTTGGGAGAACCCAGTATTGGCAGATATGTTTATGTTAATGTAATCTGACAGTGCATAGTTCATATAATGTTTGCCACCCTTACTGCCATTATATTTTGTCTTGAATCTGAATCCTGTCCTGAGGTGATATATATTGAGTTTCCTTGATACCTTTATAAAAGTTGGAACCAAGCAATGGTAGGATGGGTGGATAAAAGCTATTCCTAAGAGTATAAGGAAGAGAAAGAACAAACATCTAGAGAAAAATATGATGTGGGTTTCCATTAAAAAAATCTCTATGATAGTAGAAAAGTTCACTAATTGCATATAATAATGAATGGAATAACTGGTATGATGTTTTTCAGTCTTTACCTGATTGTTCATACACTTAGTATGAGGACTTTTCTTAGAAAAAAAAAGAGTAATTTCTTTTAATAATCAATACTCTTTCTGGTTTCTTAAAACATCGTAGCTCCATAAGTTTAATAGAAATGATCTTGGTCAAATACAACCTTTAGAATTGGACTGATGCTTTGAGATATTTAGAAACTCTTGACTTAAAGTATTCCTACATTAAAAAAAATGAAAACAGTTCCACATTTTAGTAGAATGGAGAATTAGTCACCCAAATTACACATTATTTTTAAAACAGGTTCTGAGGTCTGACAATATATAGTTCCAGGTTTTCAATAAAGGCAGTGAATTTTCTCTCTACAGGTTCATTGCAAATATACTAATCTTTTGAGTATGCTATTTTCATTGCACAATAGTGACTCAAATGAGACCATAAAGTTCTCCTTCATCCACTTTAGTGTCCCATCATCTGCTTGGAAGTGGAGAATGTTGGAGGGACTTTCCATAATAGCAATCTTTAATATGAAATACAATTTTTAAATGCACTACAAATAACAATGGCATGTACTTCAGGCTGCTATCAAATGTAAATAAACAATTTGAAATTCTGTCATATCTTTGTGACAAAATATTTTGCAAATGGTCAAAAATATTGTCTGTATTCAATAATATTTAAAGTGTTTAAAAGTCATGTACATAGTGGAGTTTCATCCTTTTAAGAAAAAGCTCAGAAAAGAACCATTTTGTCAGTTGCTGAAGCTGCAGAAGTAGGGTAAGTAAAAATCAGTTATTTGCAATTCAGTACTTGTGAGTGGAATCTAGGTGCTTCAACAGGTCTGGAAAACACTAGGAAATACTTTTACAACAGTAACAATGTACAAAATGCTCATTCATGACAGTAGAATACTGGCACAGAGAAAGGTCTGGGTTTGGACTACTATGTTAACAATAATAGACAAAAATACCTCCTTCACAATTGCATAGAGATTAGATTGTTCAGAGTAGGAAAATTGCTGTAACAAAGAACCCTAGAATGTCAGTTTCTTGGAATAGGAAATATTTATCTATTTATTGACTGATGAGTCTAGTGTAGACTCTGGGGGTGCCAGAGACTTCTATTAGCTCTTTTCTCCCCTAAGGCCTTGGTATTGTCCTGGATTCTCTGCAAAGGTGAGGGAAGGAGCAGAGCATTTCACAATGTGTCTTTATGGGCCCGTTTTAGAGAGATGTCCTCTATTACTTGTGTCCACAATCCGTAGGCCAGAACTCATTCAAATTTCCAAACTTAAACAGGCAAATTTGGGGGATATAGTGTAACTTTCTACCCAGAGAGTGAGGAGAAAGTTTGTGAACACCTAGCCAGTCTCCATCAAAGCTCTTTGTGGTACAGGCATTCATTTCATGCCATTGGATCCTGAAAACCACCATATAACATTCTTAAGGTGGTCATTTTACTCCAAAGAATTGATAAAAATTAAGCACATTAACAGAATTACCAATAATCCAAGCTAGAAACCACTAAAGATCTAACCACTAAAGGTCTATGTTCTGTGAAGAAACCCAACATTTTTTTCCTTGCTGCAGTATGTGAACTACCCTTCATAGGAGAGTTTTGGTTTAATTGTATGTGACAACATGTCGACCAAGAATGGACAATTGGTCAATATAGTGGCAACACTCTAGGGAGCAGATTTCCATAGACCACAATCTGTAGTCTCCTAAGGGTTGGGCCTGAATGTCGTCTATAACTCTGTAAGGCAGCTCTGACCTAAATACAGCAATTTCCACAATTCAGATTTAGGCTAAAAACGATCAATCTCCATGCTAAACTTAAGATTTGAGGTATTGTTAGATCACATACTGGGTCACAAAACAGCCCTTCATAAGTTTACAAGAATTGAGATCATACCATGCATACTTTCAGACCACAATGCTATGAAGCTTGAAATCAACCACAGGAAAAAGTCTGGAAAACCTCCAAAAGCATGGAGGTTAAAGAACACCCTACTAAAGAATGAATGGGTCAACCAGGCAATTAGAGAAGAAATTAAAAAATATGGAAACAAACATGCAGAAGAATGAAACTAGACCACTTTCTTACACCATTCACAAAAATAAACTCAAAATGGATGAAGGACCTGAATGTGAGACAGGAAACCATCAAAACCCTAGAGGAGAAAGCAGGAAAAGACCCCTCTGACCTCAGCTGCAGCAATTTCTTACTTGATACATCCCCAAAGGCAAGGGAGTTAAAAGCAAAAATGAACTACTGGGACCTCATGAAGATAAAAAGCTTCTGCACAGCAAAGGAAACAATCAACAAAACTAAAAGGCAACCAATGGAATGGGAAAAGATATTTGCAAATGACATATCGGACAAAGGGCTAGTATCCAAAATCTATAAAGAGCTCACCAAACTCCACACCCAAAAAACAAATAATCCAGTGAAGAAATGGGCAGAACACATGAATAGACACGTCTCTAAAGAAGACATCCAGATGGCCAACAGGCACATGAAAAGATGCTCAATGTCGCTCCTCATCAGGGAAATACAAATCAAAACCACACTCAGATATCACCTCACGCCAGTCAGAGTGGCCAAAATAAACAAATCAGGAGACTATAGATGCTAGAGAGGATGTGGAGAAACGGGAACCCTCTTGCACTGTTGGTGGGAATGCAAACTGGTGCAGCCACTCTGGAAAACAGTGTGGAGGTTCCTCAAAAAATTAAAAATAGACCTACCCTATGACCCAGCAATAGCACTGCTAGGAATTGACCCAAGGGATACAGGAGTACTGATGCATAGGGGTACTTGTACCCCAATGTTTATAGCAGCACTCTCAACAATAGCCAAATTATGGAAAGAGCCTAAATGTCCATCAACTGATGAATGGATAAAGAAATTGTGGTTTATATACACAATGGAGTACTATGTGGCAATGAGAAAGAATGAAATATGGCCCTTTGTAGCATTGTGGATGGAACTGGAGAGTGTGATGCTAAGTGAAATAAGCCATACAGAGAAAGACAGATACCATATGTTTTCACTCTTATGTGGATCCTGAGAAACTTTACAGAACACCATGGGGGAGGGGAAGGAAAAAAAAAAAGAGGTTAGAGTGGGAGAGAGCCAAAGCGTAAGAGACTCTTAAAAACTGAGAGCAAACTGAGGGTTGATGGGGGGTGGGAGGGAGGGGAGTGTAGTTGATGGGCATTGAAGAGAGCATCTTTTGGGATGAGCAGTGGGTGTTGTATGGAAACCAATTTGACAATAAATCTCATATAATAAAAAATAAATAAAGTTCAGAATCAGCAGAAAAAAAAAGATTTGAGGTATTGTTTAGAGTGGAAAGAGCCTTTTGTTCAGTGTAAGATGCTTGGGTTTGAATCCCTACTCTGCCAGTTACTAACTGATATTGAGCATATTAGTTAATCCATAAGAACTCCACTTTTTCCATCTGAAATATGGGGATGTATAAATTGACATACTCCCAATGTCAGGAAATGAATAGATGTTCAATAATTGCCATATTCCTTTCCTCAACAAGCCAAAAAAATAGAGACAAAACTTTATAGATAAAGCCTACTTTTGTAAGATGAATGCAAAGGGGAGTTTGTATGAATTCTGGTAGGACATCATGGTTCCTTAAGCTAATGGAAACTGACAAAGGGGAACACTACATTATATTGAGCATCTTTTAGTATATGTGCTGCCAAAGCAAGCACTATTCAGCATCTTTTAATTCAGTGGTCAAAGAGTTTTGAGAGTCTGTAATGCGCCAGGAATTTTTCAGGGCAATTTTATAATATTTTCTATTTTTATTAACTCAGAAATTATATATCATTACTATGTTGTTTTTCTCCCTCCTCTCAAACTTTTACTTAGAGTGGAGAGAAAATCAGTCTATGTATATGAACAAGCTCCATTCCCATCTATGGGCATGGCACCCCTAAAAGTAAAACCCGAATAAACTGTGTCAGTTGCCAGTTTAAACCAGTTTTGTGGTAATGTGTCATAGCTTTTGTTCAGAGTGCTGAAGTCATTCACAGTAGTCCAGATGTTGACATTGGAATGGCCCAGAGTCCAGAAGTTCTTTTCTTCTTCTGTTTGCCATTACTTGGATAAGTATGATCACATGCTTTATTTAATTTGACAGTCTTACAGAAACTGTCCCCCAGCCCTCCAAAAGAGAAAGAAATTCAGTCAATGTCTACAAATACTAATTTTTCAGACCAGTAACTGAAGGGGCAGGAAAAGGAGAATTCTGTAATTCTGTAATTCTGTAATATCAATTCTGTAATATCAAGAACCATGAACACCATGCACATTTTTTTTTCAGTCCTTTCTTGACTGATGTGACATTCTAGAAGTATTCAGTGCAGCATTTGACTTCAGTAGTTGGGACTCAACATTACAAATTACCTGTCTTATTTCCTTAACATAATGCAGGAGAAAGTGAGATCAGAAGTCATGCAGTACTTACTATTTTGTTTTTTGGGTTTTTTTGTCTCTTATTCACTGTTATGGTCCTGTTTTACAACTTGTCTGTTTAAGAAATACTTTGTGAAATTGAAGCAAGTCATTCTATCATTACCCTAAATAGTGGCCTTCTGTTTTATCTATATTTCACCTTGAATAATTTCAAAGCAGAAGATAGATTCCATTGGTATTCATATAATGAATGTCAACATGTGTTCCATACTCTTAATTTCCTTTCCTCAAATGTGGACTTTGTTGCCAATGCAATGAAGACTCAAATGCCAGGCTTGACATTTACTGACCATGTGGTCTTGGACAAGGGAGAGAATGTCTCTAAAAACCTGTTAACTCTTTTGCAGAATGAAAACAATTAGATCATACTTGTGGGTTGTTTAAAAGTTAAAGATGACATATAGTAAGCAAGATATGTGCATGATCTATTAGATTGCTAAATATTATTCTTGTCAGAAGTTATTATAATGGTTTTGCAATAAATAAACTTATTTACATTGACCAAATATATCAACATAAGCAGAATCCCATTGATCACTAATTGCCTACCTAATTTTTTTCCTTCAACAATGTATTCAAAGTAAAGGGAAAATTTTGACTCTGAATGCTAGTTAATGCCAGTTAAAAAATATTACAATCCAAATTGATAAAAACAAATACATTGTTTTATCACATTATTTGCAGTTGGAATGAGACTTTTCCTTGAAAAATAAGGATGGTGATGATGGGGGAAGTTCTTTAATTTTTAAAATGAGAAATTAAGATTCAAATTCTCCACCAATTTTGGGAAATGTAATAGGAATAGAAGCAACTTAAAAATAGAGATTTGAAAGACAATCCTGAAGCACTATGAGAATGGTACAATCCTGTTCTATTCCTTCTTACTCCTCCACAGGCAGTTCCTTTTTTGTTGTTTTTTTCCTTGGGTAATATTGTAATGTAGAAAATGTATATTTGAATTTATAGAATGTCAGTAATCTTGAAAACTAAAATACATAGTGTTATATGAAAGTTTCATAAAGGAAATTACATTTAAAGACAACTCATTTAAGTTTTTTTTT